>NW_021178766.1:0-1737 GCF_002162155.2 Triticum dicoccoides
GACCATCAAGTAGTTCTCCCAAAGTCTACACTTTGTTTTCATATATGGATCCTCTCTCGGATTATATGGCCTCGAGCCATTTTGGAATCCAGGCCCACCATCGCTTCTCCATAGCTCGTAGGTTCATTGTTGTCTAGCAACATGACTTCCAAGACAGGATTACGTACCACTCTGAAGTAGTACGCATCCTTGTCAACCCACGAGGTTTGGTAGTGACTTGATCTGAAGTTTCATGATCACTATCATAAGCTTCCACTTCAATTGGTGTAGGTGCCACAGGAACAACTCCTGTGCCCTGCCACACACTAGTTGAAGAGACGGTTCAATAACCTCATCAAGTCTCCACCATCCTCCCACTCAATTCTTTCGAGAGAAACTTTTCCTCGAGAAAGGACCCGATTCTAGAAACAATCCCTTATTGCTTTCGGATCTGAGACATGAGGTATACTCAACTGTTTTGGGTGTCCTATGAAGATGCATTTATCCGCTTTGGGTTCGAGCTTATCAGCCTGAAACTTTTCCACATAAGCGTCGCAGCCCCAAACTTCCAAGAAATGACAGCTTAGGTTTCTCTAAACCATAGTTCATACGGTGTCATCTCATCGGAATTATGTGGTGCCCCTTTCAAAGTGAATGTGGTTGTCTCTAATGCCTAACCCATAAACTATTATGGTAATTCGATAAGAGACATCATGGTATGCATCATATCTAATAGGGTGCAGTTATGATGTTCGGACACACCATCACACTATGGTGTTCCAGGCTGTATTAGTTGTGAAACAATCTCCACAATGTCTTAATTCTGTGCCAAACTCGTAATTCAAATATACATCTCTATGATCATATCATAGATATTTTAACCTCTTGTCACGATGATCTTTTAACTTCACCCCGAAATTACTTGAACCTTCCAATAATTCAGACTCGTGATTCATCAACTAAATATACTCAACATCTACTCAAATCATCTGTGAAGTAAGAACATAACGATATCCACTACACGCCTCAGCACTCATTGGACTGCACACATCAAAATGTATTACTTCCAACAAGTTGCTTTCTAGTTCCATTTTATTGAAAACGAGGCTTTCAGTCATCTTGCCCATGTGGTATGATTTGCATGTCTCAAGTGATTCAAAATCAAGTGAGTCCAAACGGTCCATTTGCATGGAGTTTCTTCATGCATATACACCAATAGACATGGTTCGCATGTCTCAAACCTTTCAAAACAAGTGAGCCCAAAGATCCATCAACATGGAACTTCTTCATGCATTTTATACCGATATGACTTACGCGGCAGTGCCACAAGTAGGTGGTACTATCATTACTATCTTTTGGCATGAACATGTGTATCACTACGATCGAGATTCAATAAACCATTCATTTCAGGTGTAAGACCATTGAAGGTATTATTCAAATAAACAGAGTAACCATTATTCTCTTTAAATGAATAACCGTATTGCGATAGACATAATCCAATCATGTCTATGCTCAACGCAAACACCAATCTCGATGGTAGAGGGAGCGTACGATATTTGATCAACCTTGGAAATACTTCCAACACATATCGTCATCTCACCTTTAGCTAGTCTCCGTTTATTCCGTAGCTTTTATTTCGAGTTACTAACACTTAGCAACCGAACCGGTATCTAATACCCTGGTGCTACTAGGAGTACTAGTAAAGTACACATTAACATAATACATCCAATATACTTCTATCGACCTTGCCAGCCTTCT
>NW_021178767.1:0-1500 GCF_002162155.2 Triticum dicoccoides
CGGCCCCGACGCATTGGGTATGACTCCTAGGTCGGTGATGAACTCCTTCACCCATATTGCTTCATGTGCTGCCTCCGAGGCTGCCATGTACTCCGCTTCACATGTAGATCCCGCCACGACGCTTTGCTTGCAACTGCACCAGCTTACTGCCCCACCATTCAAAATATACACGTATCCGGTTTGTGACTTAGAGTCATCCAGATCTGTGTCGAAGCTAGCGTCGACGTAACCCTTTACGACGAGCTCTTCGTCACCTCCATAAACGAGAAACATTTCCTTAGTCCTTTTCAGGTACTTCAGGATATTCTTGACCGCTGTCCAGTGTTCCTTGCCGGGATTACTTTGGTACCTTCCTACCAAACTTACGACAAGGTTTACATCAGGTCTGGTACACAGCATGGCACACATAATAGAACCTATGGCTGAGGCTGTGACGCCCCCGATTCAATCGTACACTAATCATGCACGGAAATGTGTACGATTAAGATCAGGGACTCACGGGAAGATATCACAACACAACTCTAAAACATAAATAAGTCATACAAGCATCATAATACAAGCCAGGGGCCTCGAGGGCTCGAATACAAGTGCTCGATCATAGACGAGTCAGCGGAAGCAACAATATCTGAGTACAGACATAAGTTAAACAAGTTTGCCTTAAGAAGGCTAGCACAAACTGGGATACAGATCGAAAGAGGCGCAGGCCTCCTGCCTGGGATCCTCCTAAACTACTCCAGGTTGTCGTCAGCGGGCTGCACGTAGTAGTAGGCACCTCCGGTGTAGTAGGGGTCGTCGTCGATGGTGGCATCTGGCTCCTGGACTCCAGCATCTAGTTGCGACAACCAGAAAGAAAGGAAAGGGGGGAAAAGGGGGGAGAAAGCAACCGTGAGTACTCATCCAAAGTACTCGCAAGCAAGGAACTACACTACATATGCATGGGTATATGTGTAAGGAGGCCATATCGGTGGACTGAACTGCAGAATGCCAGAATAAAAGTGGGATAGCTAGTCCTATCGAAGACTACGCTTCTGGCAGCCTCCGCCTCGCAGCACGTAGAAGAGAGTAGATTGAAGTCCTCCAAGTAGCATCTCCAAGTAGCATCTCCAAGTAGCATCTCCAAATAGCATCTCATAGCATAATCCTACCCGGCGATCCCCTCCTCATATCCCTGAGGTAGAGCGACCACCGGTTGTATCTGGCACTTGGAAGGGTGTGTTTTATTAAGTATCCGGTTCTAGTTGTCATAAGGTCAAGGTACAACTCCAAGTCGTCCTGTTACCGAAGATCACGGCTATTCGAATAGATTAACTTCCCTGCAGGGGTGCACCACATAACCCAACACGCTCGATCCCATTTGGCCGGACACACTTTCCTGGGTCATGCCCGGCCTCGGAAGATCAACACGTCGCAGCCCCACCTAGGCACAACAGAGAGGTCAGCACGCCGGTCTAAATCCTATGCGCGCAGGGGTCTGGGCCCATCGCCCATTGCACACCTGCA
>NW_021178768.1:0-837 GCF_002162155.2 Triticum dicoccoides
GGTAGCGACGACGGACGCCGAGACGAGCACGTGACACCACTGCCTCCCTGTCTTAGCGTAACGCGAGTCGACGAGCACGTGACACCAGTGTCACCCTGTCTTAGCGTAACGCGAGTCGAGGCGGACGTCGTTGAGGTAGCGACGACGGACGGCGAGACGAGCACGTGATAGCACTGCCTCCCTTTTTTAGCGTAACGCGAGTCGAGGCGGATGTCATCGTGGTAGCGACGACGGACGCCGAGACAAGCACGTGACACCAGTGCCACCCTATCTTAGCGTAATGTGAGTTGAGGCTGACGTCGTCGCGGTAGCGATGACAGACGCCGAGACGAGCACGTGAGAGTACTGCAACCCTGTCTTAGCGTAAGCGAGTCGAGGCGGACGTCGTCGCGGTAGCAGCGACGGACGCCGAGACGAGCACGTGACACCAGTGCCTCCCTGTCTTAGCGTAACGCGAGTCGAGGCGGACGTTGTTGCGGTAACGACGACGGACGCCGTGACGAGCACGTGACACCAGTGCCATCCTGTCTTAGCGTAACGCGAGTCGAGGCGGACGTCGTCGCGCTAGCGACGATAGACGCCGAGACGAGCATGTGACACCATTGCCTCCCTGTCTTAGCGTAACGCGAGTCGAGGCGGACGTCGTCGCGGTAGCGACGACAGACGCTGAGACGAGCACGTGACACCATTGCCAACCTGTCTTAGCGTAACGCGAGTCGAGGCGGACGTCGTCGCGGTAGCGATGATGGACGACGAGACGAGCATGGGACACCAGTGTCACCCTGTCTTAGTGTAACGCGAGTCGAGGCGGACGTCGTCGCGGTAGCGACGACGGAC
>NW_021178769.1:0-1425 GCF_002162155.2 Triticum dicoccoides
ACTGGACAATCTGTTTCGAAGTATCAGAGTTTTGGACGAAAACTCATGAGTTACACCGGCTATTCAATATTTTAATAACTTACTACAACTCCGGACTTTTTCTGCGTTCAAATGCACAATACAAATCCACGTTATCAACATTCAACCCTTTCTGACATAATTTGCTATTTTTGATGCATTTACTGATTTGTTTTGAGAGCTAAATAATCGTGAAATTGGAAAGCACTACAAAATGAACTCTAAAAAGGTTGAAACTTGGCAAGGTATCATCATCCCACATAGCATTTGCAAAAAAGTGGTGAGGGTTACGGGAAAAACTGGATGCACTTTGTGTACAAACAGGACAATCTCTTTCGAAGTATCTGGGTTTTGGACGAAAACTTATCTGTTACACCGACTATTCAATATTTTAATAACTTACTACAACTCCGGACTTTTTCTGCGTTCAGATGCACAATTCAAACCCATGTCATCAACTTTCAACCCTCTCTGACATAATTTGCTATTTTTGATACATTTACTGATTAGTTTGGAGAGCTAAATGACCGTGAAATTGGAAAGCACTACAAAATGAACTCTGAAAAGGTTGAAACTTGGCAAGGTATCATCATCCCGCATAGTACTTGCAAAAAAGTAGAGAGAGCTACGGCAAAAACTGGATGCATTTCGTGTACAAACTGGACAATGTCTTTCGAAGTATCAGGGTTTTGGACGAAAACTCATCTGTTACACCGTCTATTCAATATTTGAATAACTTATTACAACTCCGTACTTTTTCTGCGTTCAGATGCACAATTCAAATCCATGTCATCAACTTTTAACCCTTTCTGACATAATTTGCTATTTTTGATGCATTTACTGATTTGTTTTGAGAGCTAAATAATCGTGAAATTGGAAAGCACTGCAAAATGAACTCTAAAAAGGTTGAAACTTGGCAAGGTATCATCATCCCACATAGCATTTGCAAAAAAGTGGAGAGGGTTAGGGAAAAACTGGACGCACTTCGTGTACAAACAGGACAATCTCTTTCGAAGTATCAGGGTTTTGGACGAAAACTTATCTGTTACACCAGCTATTCAATATTTTAATAACTTACTACAACTCCGGACTTTTTCTGCGTTCAGATGCACAATTCAAACCCACGTCATCAACTTTCAACCCTCTCTGACATAATTTGCTATTTTTGATACATTTACTGATTAGTTTGGAGAGCTAAATGACCGTGAAATTGGAAAGCACTACAAAATGAACTCTGAAAAGGTTGAAACTTGGCAAGGTATCATCATCCCGCATAGTACTTGCGAAAAAGTAGAGAGAGTTACGGCAAAAACTGGATGCACTTCGTGTACAGACTGGACAATCTCTTTCGAAGTATCAGGGTTTTGGACGAAAACTCATCTGTTACACCGGCTATTCAATATTTGA
>NW_021178770.1:0-640 GCF_002162155.2 Triticum dicoccoides
TTACGGGGCGCGGCAAAGCCTCCAAGTGGGAGGATTGCTCACCACTCGGAATGTTTTCAACTTAGCCAATTAAGGGGTCGCAGCTAAGCCCCCGAGTGGGAGGATTGCTCTCCACTAGGAATATTTTTAACTTAGGCGATTACGGGGTCGCAGCTAAGCCCCCGAGTGGTATATTTTTAACTTAGGCGATTACGGGGTCAAAGCTAAGCCCCCGAGTGGGAGGATTTCTCTCGACTCTGAATGTTTTTAACTTAGGGGATTACGGAATCGTAATTAAGCCCCCGAGTGTGAGGATTGCTCTCCACTCGGAATGGTTTTAACTTAGGCGATTAAAGGTTTGCAGCTAATCCCCCGAGTGGACGAATTGCTCTCCACTCAGAATGTTTTCAACTTAGGCGATTACGGGGTCGCAGCTAAGCCCTCGAGTGGGAGAATTGCTCTCCACTCGGAATGTTTTTAACTTAGGCGATTACGGGGTCGCAGCTAAGCCCCCGATTGGGAGGATTGCTCCCCACTCGGAATGTTTTTAACTTAGGCGATTATGGGGTCGCAGCTAGGCCCCCGAGTGGGAGGATTGCTCTCCGCTTGGAATGTTTTTAACTTAGGCGATTACGGGGTCGCATCTAAGGCCCTGAGTGCG
>NW_021178770.1:4563-7984 GCF_002162155.2 Triticum dicoccoides
AGTCCACTAATCACCACACAATACACTACTATGGATTCATCCCCGTCTCCCTACGAGAAGGCCATCCATAGCACTCACACTTGTCTTGAGCATTTTAGAGTATCCACTTCAAGTTGTCTATGTACCATGTAAGCATCCAAGAAGTCCATAACCGCGGACCCGGCTATTCGAATAGATCATGTTAACCCTGCAGGGGTGTACTTCTTCACACACGCTCTCGCCACTTACCGCCATGTACACGTCATGTATCTCGGCAACCTTCAAGCGGAAGCCTGGCGAGGGTGTCGGCCACGACCTGACTAACCACACAAGACTCTAGTCCAGGTTTATCGCCTATTCGGGTTCCATCTGCAAGGAGATCCGGCCGGGGTGTCGCTCACGGCCCCAAACGATGTGAGCAGGGTTCCCGAGCCCACCAACCGGGTGCCACTCGGTACACCGTGCCACGTGTGCCTAGTCTGTCCCAAGCCCACCCTGCCGGGTGCCACTTGGTAGAAAAATAGCACTACCTACAAACACCAGAAACTAGTTGCGACTCCTGGACAGAGACCAAGTTGGTTAATAAGTCGAGAGGGGCACTTAAGCATTCCAATGTGTGGTAGTATCGAGTCATTGGACAACATACATAGAACTCAGTGCTTAAGGACGGTTCCAATGAGACAACCCACCATGTACTCCTACATGGCCTCTCACCGCTACCTTTACCAAATCGTGTTCACACACTTCACTCTCAGCATCGAAACATATCGTAACACTCCAATTCATTCCCAATGAATCAGACCTGACACAACTCTAAGCAATAGCAGGCATAGCATGGTAGGAACACATCAGTGGCTTCAATCAACTCCTACACATGCTAGTGGGTTTCAACTATTAACTGTGGCAATGACAGGTCATGCAGAGGAATGGGTTCAACTACCGCAGCACAAAGTAGCATATGAATCGTTGTTGTCCTAATGCAATAACTGAGAGCAGGAGCGAGAGAGTAGGGTTTTATCGAAATGAACAAGGGGGTTTGCTTGCCTGGTAAATCAACAAGGGAGGCACTGCTTCACAGACAGGTACTCTGGAACGTCTCCGGAGCAGGACCTATCGAGAAGGAACAGTGCCGGCAATCAATACACAATCATATGCAACAATATGATGCATGAACATGGCATGTAGATGTGATGCTGTTTGAGCTAATGCATCTAGTAAACATTTTGTTTGAAGTCCATTTAAACCAAAGGTTCAAATGCATTTCTGAATTAAGTCTCTTATATATGCCCTAATGTGTTTTCCCATATTCAGCATGTATAAGTTGGTTTTTCATGCATGAAACTAGTACAGATGGAAAGATTGCATTTTGCTGATAATTTTTCATATATAAATTATTTTAATCTGAGCTACGGTTGAATTGTTATGAATTTTTGAAGTTTAAATCATTTTCTGGATTTTCTGAATTATTTTAATTCCAGAAAATATATAATTGCGTCAGCATGACGTCATCACTACATCAGCGGGTCAACGCGGCTGTCCAGGTCAAATCTGACGTGTGGGACCCACACGTCAGTGACAGGGGGGTTAACAGGGGTTAATTTAGTTTAATGAAAAGGTTAGGGGGCACCGGGGCCCACTGTCAGTGTCAGGGGGGGTTAGTTAACGGTGATTAGCACTAAGCTAATCACCTGACGACGGGGCCCACTGTCATTGAGCCAGGGGAGGTCAAACCCCCTGGTCAACCGGGGCTAAAACGCTGGCGTTTAGCCGCCGGCGGCAACAAACGCGGCGGAGGGGCTCGGGATCGCCGTTCCGGCGACCATTCGGGCGGCGGAGACCACGAGAGCGAAGCCCGCGCTCACGCGCATCCAGTGGAACACGCGGGAGGCTGCGGGGGCAGCGGAGCTCGCCGGAGCGAAGCTCGGGGCGGCTGCCGGAGCTCGGCTTCGAGCGGGAACGGGCTGCGGGGCATGGCAGGAGCTGCGGGCGGAGGCGTTGGACTTCTGGGAGGCTACTGAGCGCGGTGGCAGGTGCAGGCACGGGCTGCGGTGGCTCTGGCCACGACGGCGAGGGGCTGCGGCGGCGATGGCTTCGGCCATGGTGGGGAACGGCGCTACGGCGTGGATACGAGGGGGAGAAGAAAGGGGAACGGCGGCGGAGCTCACCGCGATCACGCAGAGCAGCACAGCGGGGTCGGGGGAGACCTGGTGACGGCGAATCGACGTCGTCGGACGGCGGAGCCCGAGGAGGAAGACGGTGGCGATGGCGGCTACACAGGGCGTCCGGAGGTTCGTGGCTCGACGAGGAGGTGGAGGGGGTTGTGGCGGAGCTCGGAAGCGTGTCGGGGAGGCGAGGGGAGGCCGGTGGCCACGGCAACGGCGAGCGATGGCGGCGGCAACGCTCGGGTGCGCTCGGGGAAGAGAGAACCAGGGAGGAGGGAGAGCGAGAGGGAGGGGAAAAGGACCGGGGCGGCTGCGTGGCGTCGTTCCAGTCCATCCAGAGCGACGAGGGGAGGACAGGCAGGCAGGGAGGGAGGAGGCGTGGCGCGGTGGCGCGCGCGCGCCGGGCACGCTCCGTTCCCCTGTCGGGGAGGAAGACGACAGAGGAGGGGGGCCAGGTGGGCTGGGCCGCCTACTGGCTGGGCCGGCCTGCTGCGGCTGGGCTGCACAGGGGAAGCCCCAGGTAAGCACAGGTGAGGTTTCCTGTTTTATTTCCCTTTTCTATTTTTTTTCTGACATTTGTTTGGTTTAATAAAAATACTAAACCATTTTATTTTATTATGCCAATTTTTGTAGGAGCTAGATATATTATCCCAGAGCTCTTTTATAATTGGCATAATTTTTGGACCATATTTCATATATATAGAAATATATTTCCAATGCAAATATTTATCGAATTAATCCAAATGGCCAAAATAAATGTCCATGAGCTCCTACAAATATTGTTTTGATTTTTATCTCTGTCCAATATTTTCAGAGGGCAACATGAGCATTTTCTTGGACCCTTTTGGAGAAATTTTTATTTGGGTCATTTTCAAAAATGATTCTTAAGGTTCCACCAATCCTCATTTCAAATTTAAATGAAATTTAAATATGATGAACAAATGGCTAGCTAGTCTAAGTCATACCAGACCAGGGATGTGACATTAACTTAGGCGATTACGAGGTCGTAGCTAAGCCCCTGAGTGGGAGGATTGCTCTCCATTCGGAATGTTTTTAACATAGCAGATTACAGGGTCGTAGCTAAGCCCCCGAGTGGGAGGATTGCTCTCCACTCGGAATGTTTTTAACTTAGGCGATTACGGGGTCGCAGCTAAGCCCCCGAGTGGGAGGATTGCTCTCCACTCGGAATGTTTTTAACTTTGGCGATTACGGGGTTGCAGCTAAGCCCCTGAGTGGGGGGATTGCTCTCCACTCAGAATGTTTTTAACTTAGGCAATTAC
>NW_021178770.1:8315-8822 GCF_002162155.2 Triticum dicoccoides
AGCTAAACCCTCGAGCGGAATATTTTTAACTTAGGCGATTACGGGGTCGTAGCTAAGCCCTCGAGTGGGAGGACTGCTCTCCACTCGGATTTTTTTTAACTTAGGCGATTACGGGGTCAAAGCTAAGCCCCCGAGTGGGAGGATTTCTCTCGACTCGGAATGTTTTTAACTTAGGGGATTACATGGTCGCAGCTAAGACCCCGAGTGCGAGGATTGCTCTCCATTCAGAATGGTTTTAACTTAGGCGATTAAAGGGTCACAAATAAGCCCCCGAGTGGGAGGATTGCTCTCCACTCGGAATGTTTTTAACTTAGGCGATTACGGGGTTGCAGATAAGCCCCCGAGTGGGAGGATTGCTCTCCACTCGGAATGTTTTTAACTTAGGCGATTACGGGGTCGCAGCTAAGCCCCTGAGTGGGGGGATTGCTCTCCACTCAGAATGTTTTTAACTTAGGCGATTACGGGGTCACAGCTAAGCCCCCGAGTGGGAGGATTGCTCTCCACTCG
>NW_021178770.1:9098-9780 GCF_002162155.2 Triticum dicoccoides
GATTACGGGGTCGCAGCAAAGCCCCCGAGTGGAATATTTTTAACTTAGGTGATTACGGGGTTGTAGCTAAGCCCCCGAGTGCGAGGACTGCTCTCCACTCGGTTTTTTTAACTTAGGCGATTACGGGGTCAAAGCTAAGCCCCCGAGTGGGAGGATTGCTCTCGACTCGGAATGTTTTCAACTTAGGCGATTACGGGGTCGCAGCTAAGCCCCCGAGTGGGAGGATTGCTCTCCACTCGGAATGTTTTTAACTTAGGCGATCACGGGTGTCAGGACCCCGACTCAATGCCACATCGATCTAGCATGTAACACCTCATATCACTTTGCGGCCTCACGCACGGTATTCCCACGGGTGTCGCCTTACCTTTGCCCGGGACCGTTTGCGCCTTTTGGCACACGTATATGACAGTGTCGCTAGCATCCATATGATAAGGAGCCCGGGGCTGACATGGCTAGTCGTAAACCCAAAGTGGCACAGACTTACAGGGACAGGCATCCATGACCCAGCATCGAACGTGTCGGTCATCAGCGAGTGAATCCAGGCTGTAGCACTGGGCTAGCAGGACTCCGGTGAACCGGGCTGTAGCGGGCTAACAGGACTCCGGTATTCATCGCGTGACATTTCCCCGAAGGGACAGACACAGGAACGAAGAAGGACACATGCCGGCCAGCCTAAGTGTTC
>NW_021178770.1:9840-10835 GCF_002162155.2 Triticum dicoccoides
AACGATTGCTCTCCACTCGGAATGTTTTTTACTTAGGCGATTACGGCGTCACACTAAGACCGCGAGTGGGAGGATTGCTCTCCACTCGGAATGTTTTTAACTTAGGCGATTACGGGGTCGTAGCTAAGCCCCCGAGTGCGAGGATTGCTCTCCACTCGGAATGTTTTTAAATTAGGAGATTACAGGGTCGTATCTAAGCCCCCGAGTGGGAGGATTGCTCTCCACTCGGAATGTTTTTAACTTAGGCCATTACGGGGTCGCAGCTAAGCCCCTGATTGGGAGGATTGCTCTCCACTCTGTGACACCCCAAAAATTTGGCCTGGTTTTATTTAAAATTTTGCCAGGAATTAAAACTTTGGATTTCTGAGCTCCATTTTGATTTTTTAAAAAAAATCATTTCCTTCCCTGTTATGATGAGTTTTTCCCAGAGAGAAAACTTTTCAATTATGTTGTTGGACTTGTTTAACCTCTCAAGAAAAACTTTGCTGTTATCAGTGTAATTAATTAAATAATTAAGTGGCTTGATCTTTATTTTCTGGGAAATGGTTGTCAAGGTTAATTGACCATATTTGAACTACAACCATTTGATGGACTCACTTAAAATTTCCACAAAAATTTGGAGATGTCATGTGATGATTTTAAATAACTTTTATGCAAAAATATATTTCATTCATAAAATAATTTGAGCCCTACACTCATTTTTTCTTCTCTGGTCCAGAGTGCATTTTGCACTACAACCTATTTAAATATTTCTTTAAAACTTCTACCAAAATTAAGGGAGGTCAGTAGGAGCATATTATTTCACTTTGTGCAAAAACCTATTTATGTTCTCTTAAAAATTTGAGTGGATCAACCTCATTTCCATTCTGGTCCAATTTGAGGATTTGTACAGCAACCACCATTTTAGTTGCTCCTATACCCTTGATTATTTCTCCTACTTGTAGTCCCCCATGTTAAACCCTTAAGTCCAAGAGCATGCACCTTTTGGATCATTT
>NW_021178770.1:10845-11366 GCF_002162155.2 Triticum dicoccoides
AGTGGGAGGATTTCTCTCGACTCTGAATGTTTTTAACTTAGGGGATTACAGGGTCGCAGGTAAGCCCCCGAGTGTGAGGATTGCTCTCCACTCGGAATGGTTTTAACTTAGGCGACTAAAGGTTTGCAGCTAATCCCCCGAGTGGAAGAATTGCTCTCCACTCGGAATGTTTTCAACTTAGGCGATTACGGGGTCGCAGCTAAGCCCCCGAGTGGGAGGATTGCTCTCCACTCGGAATGTTTTTAACTTAGGCGATTACGGGGTCGCAGCTAAGCCCCCGAGTGGGAGGATTGCTCTCCACTCGGAATGTTTTTAACTAAGGAGATTATGAGGTCGGAGCTAAGCCCCCGAGTGGGAGGATTGCTCTCCGCTTGGAATATTTTTAACTTAGGCGATTACAGGGTCGCATCTAAGGCCCTGAGTGGGAGGATTGCTTTCCACTCAGAATGTTTTTAACTTAGGCGATTATGGGGTCCCAGCTAAGCCCCCGAGTGGGAGGATTGCTCTCCACTCGTAATGTT
>NW_021178770.1:11376-12663 GCF_002162155.2 Triticum dicoccoides
GGGGTCGCAGCTAAGCCCCCGAGCGGAATGTATTTAACTTAGGCGATGACGAGGTTGTAGCTAAGCCCCCGGGTGGGGCGATTGCTCTCCACTCGGAATGTTTTTAACTTAGGCGATTACGGGGTGACCCTAAGCCCCCGAGTGGGAGGATTGCTCTCAACTGGGAATGTTTTTAACTTAGGTGATTACGGGGTCGCAGCTAAGCCCCTGAGTGGGAGGATTGCTCTCCACTCCGAATGTTTTTAACTTAGGCGATTACGGGGTCGAAGCTAAGCCCCTGAGTGGGAGGATTGCTCTCCACTCGGAATGTTTTTAACTGTCAGGACCCCGACTCGATGCCACATCGATCTAGCATGTAACACCTCATATCGCTTTGCGGCCTCACGCACGGTATCCCCACAGGTGTCGCCTTACCTTTGCCCGGGACCGTTTGCGCATTTTGGCACACGTATATGATGGTGTCGCTAGCATCCATATGATAAAGAGCCCGGGCTGACATGGCTAGTCGTAAACCCAAAGTGGCACTAACTTACAGGGACAGGCATCCATGACCCAGCATCGAATGTGTCGGTCATCAGCGAGTGAATCCAGGCTGTAGCACTGGCTACCAGGACTCCGGCGAACCGGGATGTAGCGGGCTAACAGGACTCCGGTATTCATCGCGTGACATTTCCCCGAAGGGACAGACACAGGATCGAAGAAGGACACATGCCGGCCTGCCTAAGTGTTCCGGAGCAGTAGCAAGCTACCAGGGCTCAGTGGAAGCACTAGGAGACATTTCCCGGTAAGAGAGGCTACTAAGAATAAACAACTAGATAGTCAGATCCCACACATAGCAATACACATTACACGTACGCATAACATGCAAGTATGTGCTGTACAACATGGCATCACAGCATAACTCAACAACTCATATAGATGAAGGCTCAGAAGAGCCGTCATAGCAATTATTGCAAACAGGGGTCACAGGACCCATCATACAGAGCATACAAGCAACAAGCGGAAGCATTACATGTCTGGGTACAGACATCTACAAATGAAAAAGGCTGAAGAGCCTGACTATCTACAACATCCGATCAAGATCGTAGCTGAGGTACTAGCTACTAGTCGAAGTCCACGAGAACACTAGTAAGACCGAAGTCTCAGCTGCAAAAACATAAATAAAGCAACATGAGTACAAAGGTACTCAGCAAGACTTACATCAGATCCTATCGTACATGCATTTGTATCAAGAGGGTAATGTGGGGTTTAGTTGCAGCAAGCCAGCTTTGACTCTGTGGCTATCCT
>NW_021178770.1:13111-13793 GCF_002162155.2 Triticum dicoccoides
GATTACGGGGTCGCAGCAAAGCCCCCGAGTGGAATATTTTTAACTTAGGTGATTACGGGGTTGTAGCTAAGCCCCCGAGTGCGAGGACTGCTCTCCACTCGGTTTTTTTAACTTAGGCGATTACGGGGTCAAAGCTAAGCCCCCGAGTGGGAGGATTGCTCTCGACTCGGAATGTTTTCAACTTAGGCGATTACGGGGTCGCAGCTAAGCCCCCGAGTGGGAGGATTGCTCTCCACTCGGAATGTTTTTAACTTAGGCGATCACGGGTGTCAGGACCCCGACTCAATGCCACATCGATCTAGCATGTAACACCTCATATCACTTTGCGGCCTCACGCACGGTATTCCCACGGGTGTCGCCTTACCTTTGCCCGGGACCGTTTGCGCCTTTTGGCACACGTATATGACAGTGTCGCTAGCATCCATATGATAAGGAGCCCGGGGCTGACATGGCTAGTCGTAAACCCAAAGTGGCACAGACTTACAGGGACAGGCATCCATGACCCAGCATCGAACGTGTCGGTCATCAGCGAGTGAATCCAGGCTGTAGCACTGGGCTAGCAGGACTCCGGTGAACCGGGCTGTAGCGGGCTAACAGGACTCCGGTATTCATCGCGTGACATTTCCCCGAAGGGACAGACACAGGAACGAAGAAGGACACATGCCGGCCAGCCTAAGTGTTC
>NW_021178770.1:14228-14958 GCF_002162155.2 Triticum dicoccoides
ATTTGTTTTGATTTAATTAAAATATTAAATCATTTAATTACCTTATGCCAATTTTTGCAGGAGCTAGCTATAATATTCCAGAGCTCCTTTATAAATGGCATAATTTTTGGACCATATTTCATATATATAACAATATATATCCAAAGCAAATAATTATCGGATTAATCCAAATGGCCAAAATTAAATATCCATGAGCTCCTAAAAATATTGGTTTGATTTTTATCTCTGTCCAATATTTTCAGAGGGCAACATGAGCATTTTCTTGGACCCTTTTGGAGAAATTTTTATTTGGGTCATTTTCAAAAATGATTCTGAGGGTTCCACCAATCCTCATTTCAAATTTAAATGAAATTTAAATATGATGCACAAATGGCTAGCTAGTCTAGGTCATACCAGACTAGGGATGTGACACCCCGAGTGCGAGGATTGCTCTCCACTCGGAATGTTTTTAACTTAGGAGATGACAGGGTCGTAGCTAAGCCCCCGAGTGGGAGGATTGCTCTCCACTCGGAATGTTTTTAGCTTAGGCAATTACGAGGATGCAGATAAGCCCCCGAGTGGGAGGATCGCTCTCCACTAGGAATGTTTTTAACTTAGGCAATTACGGGGTCGCAGCTAAGCCCTCGAGCGGAATATTTTTAACTTAGGCGATTACGGAGTCATAGCTAAGCCCTCGAGTGGGAGGACTGCTCTCCACTTGGATTTTTTTAACTTAGGCGATTACGGGGTC
>NW_021178770.1:14968-15795 GCF_002162155.2 Triticum dicoccoides
GGCTGGGCCGCCTGCTGGCTGGGCCGGCCAGCTGGCTGGGCTGCACAGGGAGGAGCCCAGGTAAGCTTCTCCCTTTTTAATTATTTCTGTTTTCTAATTTCTGACATTTGTTTTGATTTAAATAAAATATTAAATCATTTATATACCTTATGCCAATTTTTGCAGGAGCTAAATATATTATTCCAGAGCTCCTTTATAATTGGCATAATATTTGGACATATATTAATATATATAAATAATATATTTCCAATGCAAATATTTATGCATTAATTCCAAATGCCCAAAATAAATACCTATGAGCTCTTAAAAATATTGGTTTGATTTTTTATCTCTGTCCAATATTTTCAGAGAGCAACATGAGCATTTTCTTGGACCCTTTTGGAGAAATTTTTATTTGGATCATTTTCAGGAATGATTCTGAGGGTTTCACAATCCCCATTTCAAGTTAAATGGAAATTTTAAACATGATGCACACACTCTGATGCATGACTAGCTAAGGTGTGACAAACTTAGGCGATTACGGGGTCACAGCTAAGCTCCCGAGTGGGAGGATTGCTCTCGACTCGGAATGTTTTTAACTTAGGCGATTACGGGTTCTTAGCTAAGCCCCCGAGTGGGAGGATTGCTCTCCACTCGGAATGTTTTTAACTTAGGCGATTACGGGGTCGCAGCTAAGCCCCCGAGTGGGAGGATTGCTCTCCACTCGGAATGTTTTTAACTTAGGCGATTACGGGGTCGCGGCTAAGCCCCCGAGTGGGAGGATTGCTCTCCACTCGGAATGTTTTTAACTTACACGATTACGGGGCGCAGCTAAGCCCCCCGAGTGG
>NW_021178770.1:16520-20358 GCF_002162155.2 Triticum dicoccoides
TGGGAGGATTGCTCTCCACTCGGAATGTTTTTAACTTACGTGATTACGGGGCGCAGCTAAGCCCCCCGAGTGGGAGGATTCCTCTCCACTCGGAATGTTTTTAACTTAGGAGATTACGGGGTCGCAGCTAAGCCCCCGAGTGGGAGGATTGCTCTCCACTCGGAATGTTTTTAACTTAGGCGATTACGGTGTCGCAGCTAAGCCCCCGAGTGGGAGGATTGATCTCCACTTGGAATGTTTTTAACTTAGGCGATTACGGGGTCGTAGCTAAGCCCCCGAGTGGGAGGATTGCTCTCCACATGAAATGTTTTTTACTTAGGCGATTACGGGGTCGTAGCTAAGCCCCCAAGTGGGAGGATTGCTCTGCACTCGGATTTTTTTTGAACTTAGGCGATTAATGTGAAGCCGATTATGATCGAGGGGCGACATGTGGAGTGCGGAGGTGCCATAATAAGCAGGAACGCCGATGCCCCATGGCCAGAGGGTTCTTTCCCAGAAGTATCCGATGTATGGCAACGGAGGTGGTTTTATGTCACAGCTCCGAGAGGCAGAAAGTGGGTAGCTGCCCCCGAGTTCTGCTCGGGCTCTCCATCATAGTCGGCGTCGTGGACCGACGTAGGACAGAATTGGGGGCCCACCAGTGATGTTCCAATACTGCAGAGCGATATCAGGGAGCTTATCGAGAGGGACATAAATCTTGTCAGCATAATTCAAGTAATGCTAATCCGACGGATGTTGTCGTCCAAACTTCGGCCTCTCCGGATGTGGGAGTTCAATCCGGAGGGTCCGCAGACTATTAAGCACTTCTTCGGCCTGAAGCTCCAAGGGATGTGTAAATTATTCTTCGGACCACAAGTAAAGTGTCCGGACACCACTGAGGATGCGGGCCTAAGCTGCAATCGCCTAGATACCCAAGTAAGTAACCTTTAAAGCCGGACACTCTGTTTATATTTGCTATAAGCATTGTTCTGAAAACCCTCCATGGCCAGGAATGGCTCAACAAGGCAAAGAGAATCAGGTGTCCGGCGCCACTTCCTGAAGGCTCGCCGGGTCCAACCGTAGCCAAGATGCTTCACCGGGTGCTTAGCAAAATGCCCTCAGGGGAAGGCGAAGGAAAGGGCAGCAAAGCCGAACTTCACACACTACGCATCCGGACCGGGGGAATTGATTTCTCCCCAAAGGAGGATAGTCGGGGAGGGGAATCCGAGGCCACCTCCCCGCGCGGGAAGAAAAGGGCCGCCTCCGAAGACTTGGAGACAGATATGCCCAAGCAAGGGAAAAAGGTATCACCAGGGGGCTCTGCCCCAACAGGCACCCTCACCGCGTCGTGTCCACCAACGAGCCAGCCCTCCACCGAACTATAAGTTAATTTTTAATTCGAAGGTACTATGTTTCTCTGAGATCCATAACCAGGATTCGTCTTTTGTAGTCCGGTTAGCAGCTCTTCTCAACAGAGTTTGTCTTTGGGGGATCTTCCTCTGGAGACGATGGAGAGCAAGACCCCACCCACCTCTCCACCTCATGAAGCGGGCGTCACCGAGGTGCCGTCACGAAGGTGTCCAGATCTGCCGAAGCCGGAAGACAATGCGTCAGCCGCCCTGAGCCCGGAGCGTTTGGCTCCCACGGGGGGCGATGACAAGGGTCCGACACAGTTCGATGTCCGGCCGGACGTACTGATAGGTCTTCTGGAGCGATCTGCGCTCTCGGAGGAGCACCACTCATTAATGAGCGCGGTACTCAAGAAGATTTCATCCGCTACAAGCGGTTTGAATGAAGCGTTTACAAGCCTGCTCAGAGGTTTTGAGGTATGTAGTGAAAAATACACTATTTTTGGGTTGTGAGGCGTTAGGTGTGCTCCATATAGATAGTAGCCCCAGAGACTCTGGTTGCCCGCCCAAGGCGGCAAACGGAGGATCATATTTTGTATGTACTAATTACGCTGTATATATGCGCAGGTATCTAAGGATCCGTCTGCTGAACAGTCCGTTGAAGTTGTCGAACTAAGGAGGCGAATTGGATCTATTGATGCCGATATCATGCTGGTGAACGAGCGGCTGAACGAGTCACAAGGTATGTGCTAGTCTTTCCTTATTTATATAGGAAAATATGAGAGTGGCATCATATGAATGCAATATGCTTGGACTGCAGCCGGTGCTGCTACCGTGGAAGCCCTGAGGGCGGAACTTGCCCAGGCCAAGGAACGAGCTCGGGTTAGAAATGCGGCTGCCCTAAAGGCGGCCGAGGAATTGAGAGCCGAACAGGCTACTCATCGACGAAGCGAGGAAAAGATAGCCGAAATGGCTGTGGAGTTAAAAAATGTCGCTGACCGATATGAGCTCCTTAAAAAGGAGCATAAGGATAGTTCGGCCGACCTGAACAAGGCACTTAATGCCACCAAGGAAATACGGAACGAGCTCAGGGGTGCACGAGAGGAGCTTCAACAGGCCGGTAAAATCACGGCTAGGGTTTCCTACTTGCTGTGGACGAAGTTTTTCGATCCGAAGTATGCTCCCCTCGATGGACGCTAGAGTCCTACGGACGCGTATGCGGATTTGGCGAAGAGTACCGCTGACGCTGCCAAGTTCTTCGAGGATCAGGGCGATAAGGAAGTGGAGAAGCTTTTCTAGTCGCAATTCAATGCTCCCACTCGCCCCCTGCCGTTAAGTGACAAGATGGCTGCTGTAGCGGAGCTTCACAGGCTGTCCGGGCTTGCAATGCGGTCTGTAATAGACCATCTTTGGCCGAAGGGGCTGAAGCCGGACAGTTACTTTGGTTTGGTGCAACAATTCCTTGGGGTCGTGCCTCGGATCGACGCCATGAGAAGGTCGGCATGCATAGAGGGTGCGCGAATGGCCCTTGCCCGCGTTAAAGCCTATTGGACGGATATGGAGGCCACCATTATAGCGACCCAGGATCCGGCGGGGGGCCAATATCCGGCCGAGCACTACTTGGCGCTGGTCACAGACGGTGCCCGCCTAATAGAGGCGCAGTGCTCGAAGAATGTCTTGTTCGAGTGATGAATCGGATCATTGTAAAAACAATGTTTATTTTGATTATGAGGCTCTATTTATACTGTTTGCCTGAAAACAGGATTGTGTCCCCTATGCGGCCGTATATATATATATAAATAAATAAATATATATATATATATATATATATATATATATATATATATACAAATATGTAATCCGAAAGTTAGCAGTCGTTGGCTTCAGCCCCCACGCATACAATGCGGGGGTGTTCGCAAAAAATATGCTTAATCACACTTGATCCAACGTCTTGGTCCATTAAGGAGATGATCGCACGTCGAACTAGGCAACCAGACTATATAGTTGTAACACTTTCACCTAGCCATGGGAGTCTAACGGTGGGGCTACTATGTAGCCCCTGGTACCTTCGCGTGCATCCGAATACGGGCGCGAATGAACATGGCCTGGAAACGGCCCTTCGTTAATGCCGGGGAGTCTTCGAGTGGGAGGATTGCTCTCCACTCGGAATGTTTTTAACTTAGGAGGTTACGGGGTCGTAGCTAAGCCCCCGAGTGGGAGCATTGCTCTCCACTCGGAATGTTTTTAACTTAGGCGATTACGGGGTTGTAGCTAAGCCCCCGAGTGGGAGGATTGCTCTCCACTCGGAATGTTTTTAACTTAGGCAATTACGGGGTCGTAGCTAAGGCCCCCCCCCTCGTGGGAGGATTGCTCTCCACTCAGAATGTTTTTAACTTAGGCTATTACGGGGTCGCAGGTCAGCCCCCGAGTGCGAGGATTGCTCTCCACTCGGAATGGTTTTAACTTATGCGATTAAAGGTTCGCAGCTAATCCCCCGAGTGGAAGAATTG
>NW_021178771.1:0-937 GCF_002162155.2 Triticum dicoccoides
ATGACAAGCCAGAGAGGAAGAAGATTATTACTTTATTACTCCCTGCTTCTCAAAACAACTGTTTCAACATTAGTATAATTTTGCACTAAAGTTAGTACAAAGTTGAGACATTTATTTTGAAACGGAGGGAGTAGTAGTTATAGATATTAGGTATAGAATAGAAGATAGATAGACTAGTGGAGCGTCGGTCCCTGAGCGTGGACGATGAGGTGTGTTAATTTCATCCAGACGTGTGCAAGTGGGACAGGTCCAGCAATCCTGGAAAGAGCGTCACGGGGGAAGAGGGCTCCACGCTTGGTCATGTCGACCAAGAAAGTACACCATTTCAATCGAAAAATAAAAGACAGTACACGGCACGCCTATATAAGCATGCCCATACCGAGGCATTCTAATAGTCAAGAGCAGGAAAGCTATACCAACACCGAGACCTTAAGCTCCAAGACCATGGCCCGCATTGCGGCGTTCTTGCTGGTGGCCCTCCTCTCCTTAGCCGGGCATCTCGCGCAGTCCACGCCATGCCGATCATGCCCGCCCACAAAGCCTTCCCAGCCTGCACCGTGTAAGCACAAGTCCTCACCATCGTCCATACCCTGCCCTCCACCTTCACAAACTCCCATGCCCTCAACCACACCCACACTCACCCCGGTGACTCCGACGCCGGCACCGACCCCGACTGTCTTCATCCCTCCACCTACAAACACTCCGGCACCCACGCCCATACCGGCCTCTGTAACTCCAACATCGGCACCGACCCCTATGATGCCTCCAATACCAACCCCTATAACTCCAACGCCGGTACCAGCTCCTCTCTCTCCAACACCAACACCGGTGGCTCCAACACCTACAACCGTGATGACGCCGACACAGATGCCTATGGGACCAACGCCGGCACCGACCCCTGTATCTCCAACGCCAAACCCGGTGGCCCCAAGACCTA
>NW_021178772.1:0-1275 GCF_002162155.2 Triticum dicoccoides
GTTCAACAACCATGAAAATCACTTTTGGGACCCCAAAGCGGTGAGTAAAAGTCCGTGAAACGGGCCAGAATCGGCCAAAACTGCGAGTGTTGATGACCGACACGTAAGCGCACCTTGGGGTTCAACAACTATGCAAATCGCTTTGGGCCCCCAAAACTTTAAGTAATAGTCTACAAAACGTGTCAGAATAGGCAAAACTGTGAGTGTTGACGACAAACGCCTAAACGCATCCCGGGGATTGTCAATCATGGAAATCGCTCTAGGACGCGAAAACGGTGAGTAATAGTCCATGAAACGGACCAGAATCGGCAACAATTGTGAGTGTTGATGACCAACACGTAAACGCACATCGGATTTCACCAATCGTGCAAATCGCTTCGGGACCCCAAAATGGTGAGTAATAGTCCACGAAACGGGCTAGAATCGGCCAAAACTGCCTTGGGATTCAACAACTATGCAAATCACTCCGTGACCCAAAAACAGTGAGTAATAGTCCACGAAACAGTCAGAATTCGCCAAAACTATGAGTATTGACGCCGGACATGCAAACACACCCTGGGGATCGTCAATCGTGAAAATCGCTCCGGGGCCCCATAACGGGCCAGAATCGTGAGTAATAGTCCACGAAACGGACCAGAATTAGCCAAAATTATGAGTGTTGATGACCGATACATAAGCACACCTTGGGGTTCGACAACTAAGGAAATCGCTTTGGGACCCCAAAATGGTGAGTAATAGTCCACGAAACGGGTCAGACATGACAAAAACCGTGAGTATCGATGACCGACAGGTAAACGCACCCCGGGGTTCAACAATTGTCCTTGAAACGGTCCAGAATCGACCAAAACAGCGGTTGTTGATGACCGACATGTAAGCGCAGCTTGGGGTTCAACTACCATGGAAATCTCTTTGGGACCCCAAAACCGTGAGTAATAGTGCACGAAACAGGTTAGAATCGACAAAAACCGTGAGTGTTGATAACCGACACGTCAGCGCACCTTGGGGTTCAACAACTATGCAAATCGCTTCTTGACCCCACAACGGTTAGTAATAGTCCAGCAAACGGGTCAGAATTGGCCAAAACTATGAGTGTTGACGACGGACATGCAAACGCACCCTGGGATCGTCAATTGTGAAAATCGCTCCGGGACCCCGAAAAGTAATAGTCCACAAAACGGACCAGAATTGGCCAAAATTGTGAGTGTTGATGACCGACACATAAACGCAACCCGGGGTTCGTCAATCGTGGAAATCACTTCGGAACCCCAAAACTGA
>NW_021178773.1:0-2167 GCF_002162155.2 Triticum dicoccoides
GATCAATTTGCCAATTCAAGCCAAGGTGAAAATATTGTCCTCTCTTTATTTCTCAGTTGTGTGAGATCTAATTTTGTTCAGAATTTGTGTGGAGTTTGAAGCACATCAACAAGAAATTGGAGATGATTCTTTGTCCACGGGATCTTCCAAAAACATAAAACAACACAACAAATTATTCACTATGAATTGTACCGTATTCAGATATTTTGTTTGCTTGCTCAGAAATCTCAATCAGACTTTTGCTTTCATTCTATTACATGTAAATGAATTACTTGAGGAATGTGAGATCTCTTATCAGATTATATCCTTTGGAGCTAACTCATGTTGCTTTAATTTACTTGTAGGGTTGCATTAGATCTTCACGAATCATATCTATTATTTTGAGGAGCACTCAAACAATTGTATTGCAAAACAGTTTGCCTTTGTTTGACGGTATGGCATCTTAGTCCTTTCATTGGTAGCGTTGTATAGGCCGGATTGGCTGATGTATAGGTGTATTGATTGAACTTATCGACTTTGCCTGGTTCCATGTTTTTCATTTCCTTTTGTTGATGAAGATTGATTTTTTACAGTGCAGATCTGGATTGTAGAATTGCATGCTTGAGTTGAGGCTTGTGATTGGCCTTTGTGATGCGCAGTTAGTTTGTAGGATGTACTTGATTGATCTATGAGATGTGTGGCTTGATGGTGAAGTTTTTTCACATCTGCTTGGTTAACCATGTACTGACTATGTCGAAATGAGCATGTCCACCATGCTGATTGTTCATATATTCTCTGGCTGTGTCAGTGCTTATCTTAGTTACCTGATTTGCTATGAATTGCTCTTGCCATTGTTGTGCTCTTGTCATATCCATGTCTTTTATGCACTACCACATTGGTTCATCTTTATTTCGTAGATTATCCTGACATGTTTATGTAGGATCAACATTTCTATCTTGCTAAGCATTTTTTTAAGTAATAACGCAACCTGTAAGTTTGGGAAATTTATACTTGTTCATTGTAACATTAGTATTCCAGTAAGCTCACACCTGATGTCTCCATCTTATAATTGCAGGTGTATTCACCTCATCATACCATCTGTTCTAATCAAGGTATCCATCATTTCCTACATTGCAGATGTAAAACCCTTTTTTGAGGGGGTTGTTGATATTAAGTTTGTCACTTGGGAAAACATTTCTGATCCTAATAAATAATAAGATTATTGTGATCGTAGTTTTGCTTCTCTTAAGTAGGATGGATGTGCTGCAGGCCACAGTCACTGCCTAGAAGGAGATGTCGGGGTTGTTATTGTTGGGGAACGTAGTAATTTCAAAAAAATTCCTACGCACACGCAAGATCATGGTGATGGCATAGCAACGAGAGGGGAGAGTGTTCATCCACGTACCCTCGTAGACCGTAAGCGGAAGCGTTTAGCACAACGCGGTTGATGTAGTCGTACGTCTTCACGATCCGACCGATCCAAGCACCGAACGTACGGGGCCTCCGAGTTCAGTACACGTTCAGCTCGATGACGATCTCCGGCCTCCGATCCAGCCGAGCTCCGGAGATGAGTTCCGTCAGCACGATGGCGTGGTGACGATGATGATGTTCTACCGGCGCAGGGCTTTGCCTAAACTCCGCGACGATATGACCGAGGTGGAATATGGTGGAGGGGGGCACCGCACACGGCTAAGGAAAGATCCGTAGATCAACTTGTGTGTCTATGGGGTGCCCCCTGCCCCCGTATATAAAGGAGCAAGGGGGGAGGCCGGCCGGCCCTTGGGGCGCGCCAAGGAGGGGGGAGTCCTCCTCCTAGTGGGAGTAGGACTCCCCTTTCCTAGTCCAACTAGGAAGGAGGAAGGGGGAAGGAAAGAGGGGGAGAGGGAGAGGGAAAGAGGGGCCGCGCCCCCCCTCCCTAGTCCAATTCGGACTCCCCTTGGGGGGGAGGGCGCCACCTCCTGGGCTGCTGCCCTCTCTCTCCCCTCAGGCCCACTAAGGCCCAATACTTCCCCGGGGGGTTCCGGTAACCCCTCCGGCACTCCGGTTTTCTCCGAAATCACCCGGAACTCTTCCGGTGTCCGAATATAGTCGTCCAATATATCAATCTTTATGTCTCGACCATTTCGAGACTCCTCGTCATGTCCGTGATCACATCCAGGACTCCGAACAAACTTCGGTACATCAAAAC
>NW_021178774.1:0-1353 GCF_002162155.2 Triticum dicoccoides
ATGAAGAAGCTCCATATTGATGGATCTTTGGGCTCACTCGTTTTTGAAAAGTTTGAGACATGTGAACCATGTCTATTGGTGTATATGCATGAAGAAACTCCATGCAAATGGACCGTTTTGACTCACTTGATTTTGAATCACTTGGGACATGCAAATCATACCACATGGGCAAGATGACTGAAAAGCCTCGTTTTCAGTAAGATGGAACAAGATAGCAACTTGTTGGAAGTAACACATTTTGATGTGTGCAGTCCAATGAGTGCTGAGGCATGCAGTGAATATCGTTATGTTCTTACTTCACAAATGATTCGAGTAGATGTTGAGTATATTTACTTGATGAATCACGAGTCTGAATTATTGAAAGGTTCAAGTAATTTCAGTGTGAAGTTGAAAGATCGTCGTGACAAGAGGATAAAAGATCTATGATATGATCATAGAGATGAATATCTGAATCACGAGTTTGGCACAGAATTAAGACATTGTGGAAATTGTTTCACAACTGATACAGCCTGGAACACCATAGTGTGATGGTGTGTCCAAACGTCATAGTTGCACCCTATTGGATATGGTGCATACCATGATGTCTCTTATCGAGTTACCACTATCGTTCATGGGTTAGGCATTAGAGACAACCGCATTCACTTTAAATAGGGCACCACATAATTTCGTTGAGACGACACCGTATGAACTATGGTTTGGAGAAACCTAAGTTGCCGTTTCTTGAAAGTTTGGGGCTGCGACGCTTATGTGAAAAGGTTTCAGGTTGATAAGCTCGAACCCAAAGCAGATAAAATGCATCTTCATAGGACACCCAAAAATAGTTGGGTATACCTCCTAATTCAGATCCGAAAGCAATAGGGATTGTTTCTTGAATCGGGTCCTTTTTCGAGGAAAGGTTTCTCTCGAAAAGTTGAGTGGGAGGATGGTGGAGACTTGATGAGGTTATTGAACTGTCACTTCAACAAGTGTGTAGCAGGGCACAGGAAGTTGTTCCTGTGGCACGTACACCAACTGAAGTGGAAGCTTATGATAGTGATCATGAAACTTCGGATCGAGTCACTACCAAACCTCGTGGGATGACAAGGATGCGTACTACTTCAGAGTGGTACGTAATCCTGTCTTGGAAGTCATGTTGCTAGACAACAATGAACCTACGAGCTATGGAGAAGCGATGGTGGGCCCGGATTCCGATAAATGGCTCAAGGCCATAAAACCCGAGAGAGGATCCATGTATGAAAACAAAGTGTAGACTTTGGAAGAACTACTTGATGGTCGTAAGGCTGTTAGGTACATATGGATTTTGAAAGGAAGACAGACAATGATGGTAAGTGTCACCATTGAGAAAGCTCGACT
>NW_021178775.1:0-976 GCF_002162155.2 Triticum dicoccoides
CACATAAGCATCGCAGCCCCAAACTTCTAAGAAATGACAGCTTAGGTTTCTCTAAACCATAATTCATACGGTGTCATCTCAACGGAATTACGTGGTGCCCTATTTAAAGTGAATGTGGTTGTCTCTAATGCCTAACCCATAAACTATAGTGGTACTTCGATAAGAGACATCATGGTATGCATCATATCCAATAGGGTGCAGTTATGATGTTCGGACACACCATCACACTATGGTGTTCCAGGCTGTATTAGTTGTGAAACTATTTCCACAATGTCTTAATTCTGTGCCAAACTCGTGATTCAGATATTCATCTCTATGATCATATCATAGATCTTTTATCCTCTTGTCACGACGATCTTTCAACTTCACACTGAAATTACTTGAACCTTTCAATAATTCAGACTCGTGATTCATCAAGTAAATATACTCAACATCTACTCGAATCATTTGTGAAGTAAGAACATAACGATATTCACTGCATGCCTCAGCACTCATTGGACTGCACACATCAAAATGTGTTACTTCCAACAAGTTGCCATCTTGTTCCATCTTACTGAAAACGAGGCTTTTCAGTCATCTTGCCCATGTGGTATGATTTGCATGTCCCAAGTGATTCAAAATCAAGTGAGTCAAAACGGTCCATTTGCATGGAGTTTCTTCATGCATATACACCAATAGACATGGTTCGCATGTCTCAAACTTTTCAAAAACGAGTGAGCCCAAAGATCCATCAATATGGAGCTTCTTCATGCGTTTTATACCGATATGACTTACGTGGCAGTGCCACAAGTAGGTGGTACTATCATTACTATCTTTTGGCATGAACATGTGTATCACTACGATCGAGATTTAATAAACCATTCATTTTAGGTGTAAGACCATTGAAGGTATTATTCAAATAAACAGAGTAACCATTATTCTCCTTAAATGAATAACCGTATTGCGATAGACGTAATCCAATCATGTCTATGCTCAA
>NW_021178776.1:0-5324 GCF_002162155.2 Triticum dicoccoides
GTCCTCTGTCCAGGAGTTGCAAGTAGTTTCTGGTGTTTGTAGCTTACTGGAGGCCGTGGACAGCGCTGACCGTAGGGGTGGGCTGTGATGCGGTAGGTACGTGGCACGGTGTACCGGATGCCCGTTTGGTATCTCGAGAACCCTGTTCACATCGTTTGGGGCTGTGAGCGAAACTCCGGCCGGATCTCCTCATGGATGGAACCCGAATAGGCGATAAACCTGGACTAGAGACTTGAGTGTTTAGGTAGGTCGTGGTCTACACCCACGTCGGCTTTCGCTTGAAGTCTGCCGAGCACATGTCGTGTGCAGACGCTAAGTGGTGGAAACATGTATGAAGAAGTACACCCCTGCAGGGTTAATATGATCTATTCGAATAGCCGTGTCCGCGGAAAAGGACTTCTGGGTTGCTTATATCAGTTCATAGACAAGTGAAAGTGGATACTTTAAAATGCGCAAGATAAGCATGAGTGCTATGGATGGCGTTCTCGTAGGGAGACGGGAGCGGTTCCATAGTGGTGTATTGGTTGGTGAATATGTGGACTCGTGTGCGCCACCTCAAAAGAGTTACATTGCAGTCGTAGTTCAGGATAGCCACCGAGTCAAAGCTGGCTTGCTGCAGTTAAACCCCACCATCCCCTTTGTTGATAATGATGCATATGTAGATAGTTCTGATGTAAGTCTTGCTGGGTACATTTGTACTCACGTTTGCCTATTTATGTTTTTGCAGAGAGACTTCAGTCTCACTAGTAGTTTCGCGTGGACTTCGACGTTTAGCTTGTTACCTCAGCTACGATCTTGTGCCTCGGCAGGATCTGGTAGATAGTCAGGCTTCTCAGCCTTTTTCATTTATAGATGTCTGTACTCAGACATGATAGCTTCCGCTTGTGCTTTTATTTGTATGCTCTGAATGTTGGGTCAGCGAGATTCATGTTTGTAATATCTCGCTCCTCGGAGCCTATTGAATAAATTACTTGAGTTGTAGAGTCATGTTGTGATGCCATGTTGTATTTGCACATATCGAGCATATTGTGTGTATGTTATTGAAATGCTTGGTATGTGTGGGATCTGACCATCTAGTTGTTTATCTTTAGTAGCCTCTCTTACGGGTAAATGTCTCCTAGTGTTTCCACCGAGCCATGGTAGCTTGCTACTGCTCCGGAGCACTTAGGCTGGCCGGCATGTGTCCTTCTTCGTTCCTGTGTCTGTCCCTTCGGGGAAATGTCACGCGATGAATACCGGAGTCCTGTTAGCCCGCTATAGCCCGGTTCACCGGAGTCCTGCTAGCCCAGTGCTACAGCCTGGATTCACTCGCTGATGACCGACACGTTCGATGCTGGGTCATGGATGCCTGTCCCTGTAAGTCTGTGCCACTTTGGGTTTACGACTAGCCATGTCAGCCCGGGCTCCTTATCATATGGATGCTAGCGACACTGTCATATACGTGTGCCAAAAGGCGCAAACGGTCCCGGGCAAAGGTAAGGCGACACCTGTGGGAATACCGTGCGTGAGGCCGCAAAGTGATATGAGGTGTTACATGCTAGATCGATGTGGCATTGAGTCGGGGTCCTGACATTATTCGAAAATCCATCAAATCTTTACCCAAAAACTTGAAAACTTCACAACACAAAACTTCAACAGAAAATCTCATGAGCTCCGTTAGTATAAGAAAACAAACCACCACTTTAAGGTTCTGTAATGAACTCGTTCTTTATTTATATTGGTGTTAAACCTACTGTATTCCAACTTCTCTATGGTTCATACCCCCCGATACTACTCATAGATTCATCAAAATAAGCAAACAACACACGAAAAACAGAATCTGTCAAAAATAGACCATTCTGGAGAAATCTGTAACTTTCGAATACTTCTGTAACTGTAAAAATTCTAAAATAAATTGGTGGATGTGAGGAATTTTTCTATTAATCATATGCAGGAAGAATCAACCTAAAATCTGTCAGGACCCCGACTCGATGTCACATCGATCTAGCCGGTAACACCTCATATCACTTTGCGGCCTCACGCACGGTATCCCCACGGGTGTCGCCTTACCTTTGCCCGGGACCGTTTGCGCCTTTTGGCTCACGTATATGATAGTGTCGCTAGCATCCATATGATAAAGAGCCCGGGCTGACATGACTAGTCGTAAACCCAAAGTGGCACAGACTTACAGGGACAGGCATCCATGACCCAGCTTCGAACGTGTCGGTCATCAGCAAGTGGGTCCGGGCTGTAGCACTGGGCTAGCAGGACTCCGGTAAACCGGGCTGTAGCGGGCTAACAGGACTCCGGTACTCAAAGCGTGACATTTCCCCGAAGGGACAGACACAGGAACGAAGAAGGACACATGCCGGCCAGCCTAAGTGTTCCGGAGTAGTAGCAAGCTACCATGGCTCAGTGAAACACTAGGAGACATTTCCCGGTAAGAGAGGCTACTAAAGATAAACAACTAGATGGTCAGATCCCACACATACCAGGCATTTCAATAACATACACACAATATGCTCGATATGTGCAATACAACATGGCATCACAAAATGACTCTACGACTCAAGTAATTTATTCAATAGGCTCCGAGGAGCGAGATATTACAATCATGGGTCTCATGACCCAACAATCAGAGCATACAAGTCAAAACACAAGCGGAAGCTATCATGTCTGAGTACAGACATCTATAAATGAAAAAGGCTGAGAAGCCTGACTATATATCAGATCCTGCCGAGGGCACAAGATCGTAGCTGAGGTAACAAGCTAAACGTCGAAGTCCACGCGAAACTACTAGTGAGACCGAAGTCTCTCTGCAAAACATAAAATAGGCAAACGTGAGTACAAATGTACCCAGCAAGACTTACATCAGAACTATCTACATATGCATCATTATCAACAAAGGGGATGGTGGGGTTTAACTGCAGCAAGCCAGCTTTGACTCGGTGGCTATCCTAAACTACGACTGCAATGTAACTCTTTGAGGTGGCGCACACGAGTCCACATATTCACCATATCAATACACCACTATGGAACCGCTCCCGTCTCCCTACGAGAACGCCATCCATAGCACTCACGCTTATCTTGCGTATTTTAGAGTATCCACTTTCACTTGTCTATGAACTGATATAAGCAACCCAGAAGTCCTTTTCCGTGGACACGGCTATTCGAATAGATTAGGTTAACCCTGCAGGGGTGTACTTCTTCACACACGCTCTCACCACTTACCGCCGTTTACACGACATGTACTCGGCAACCTTCAAGCGGAAGCCCAACGTGGGTGTCGGCCACGGCCTACCTAAACACTCGAGTCTCTAGTCCAGGTTTATCGCCTATTCGGGTTCCATCCATGAGGAGATCCGGCCGGAGTTTCGCTCACAGCCCCAAACGATGTGAACAGGGTTCCCGAGACACCAAACGGGCGCCCGGTACACCGTGCCACGTGCCTACCGCATCACAGCCCACCCCTACGGCCAGCGCTGCGCACGGCCTCCAGCATACTACAAACACCAGAAACTACTTGCAACTCCTGGACAGAGGACAAGGGTGATCAAGAAGCCGAGAGGGTCCATTGGTTTCGGGCCCAATGCGTGGTAGTAGCTGAATCGTGGATCACAAACACAGAACTCAGTTCCTGAGGACGGCTGCAATGAGACAACCCACCATGTACTCCTACATGGCCTCTCACCGCTACCTTTACCAAATCGTGTTCACACACTTAGCTCACACATAGTAGGACATGTTCAGACGCCTCTGATTCATCCCCGATGAATCAGTCCTGACTCAACTCTAAGCAGTAGCAGGCATGACAAACAAACATGAATGAGTAGGCACAACAGGGCTCAAACAACTCCTACTCATGCTAGTGGGTTTCATCTATTTACTGTGGCAATGACAGGTCATGCAGAGGATAAAGGGGTTCAACTACCGCAGCATGTAACAGTTGAATCGGTGTTGTCCTAATGCATAAAAAAGAGAGCAGGAGCGAGAGAGTAGGGTTGTATCGGAATGAACAAGGGGGTTTTTCTTGCCTGGCACTTCTGAAGATAACATTGAGTCTTCATCAGTGTCAACGATCACATCATCGATATCACGTCTATCGAGGGGACAAATACCGGCAACACAGAAGGGAACACAATCAATGCAATGCACAATATGATGCATGATCATGACATGGCAAAATGAATGTGTTTTGGGCTAATGCACCTAAAACCAGATTAAATGAAGTTGGTTTGAATCCAAGATTCAAATTCAAACTCCATATGTGATTATTCAAATGCCATTTAATTGATTTGTGCTAAACAGCAGCTATAAGTTGTTCTAACATGCATGAAAATGGTACAGATGGATTCCTTGAATTTTTCTGATAATTTTTCATATATAATTTATTTAATTTGGAGTTACGGTTAATTTTCTATGATTTATTGAAGTTTTAGTTATTTTCTGGAATTTCAGAATTAAGTTAAATCCAGAAAATGAGTTATGACATCAGCACTGCGTCATGCTTGCATCAGCAAGTCAACAGGGCTGCCCCGGGTCAAACCTGACGTGTGGGGTCCACACGTCAGTGACACAGGGACTAATCCCGCGTTGACCCGGGCTGGTTAGCTTTGACTAAGCCCTGGGGCCCACTTGTCAGCGTCAGTAGGTGGGGGGGTTAGTGACTAATTAACTAAGCCACGTCGACTTCGCCGGAGTTTGGCCGGCGACGACCAAAACTGCGGCGGGAGCTCGCCGGACTTGAGCTACAGGCGGCGGCTGGACTCGCGGAGACCACCGGGGCGTAGCCCGTGCTCTTCCGCATCCAACGGAGCAGGAAGGAGCGGACGGGGTGCGCTGTACTCACCGGAGTCGAGCTCGCGGCGGCGGCCGGAGCTCGGGCAACAGCGGAGATGGCGCTATGGTGCATGGGAGGAGGGGCTGGTGGGCGCTACGGGCTCCTGGGAGTTCTCTGAGCACAGCGGTGTGCTCGGATTCGAGCTGTGGTGGCTCTAGCCACGCCGGCGATGAGGCGCGGCGGTGGCGAGCTTCGGGCACGGCAGCGCTAGCGCTAGGGAGCGTGCGGAGCGACGGGAAAAAGGGGCGAACGGCAGAGGAGCTCACCGCGGTTCCGCAGGGTTGGTCAGTGGGCTCGGGGATGTCCTGTCGGCGGCGAATCGAACGGCGGCGAGCTTCGGTGGCCGGCGACGGAACGGCGATGGTGGCGGCATTGCGGGGCTTCCGGAGGGCCGTGGGTCGGTGGGGAGGAAGGAGGGGGTCGAGGCGGAGCTCGCAAGCACAGCGAGGGGTCGAGGGGGTGACGGTGGCTGCGGTGGTGCTCGTCGGTGGCGGCGGGCGCATTC
>NW_021178777.1:0-1101 GCF_002162155.2 Triticum dicoccoides
AAAATGCCAATAACACCACTTCTTCTCTGACTATCAATAGCATATCCTTTATCATTCCCTAGTGTTCCTGCTAAAGCTTCTACCCTCGAGCCATCTAGCCGAGTCTCTACTATGCAAACGAGGGTAGGGGAAAATTTCCTCGCGAAATCGTGAAGCTCCCGAACTGTTACGTCTCTGCCCGCACTACACTGTGTGGGTTATGTTTTTTTTAAGCAATCTCGCGAAGCTTTTTATTCGAACCGTGACAATGTTTAGAGGGACGAAAGAAATGCCGTTACGTGCCCTGGCCACCTAGCACTTGTCCACGACACAGTCCAGCCGGCCCAATAGGTACTTCCGGCCCAGCCCGCTCATTCTCGTTGTCGTTTAGTTCCCTCCCCGTCCACGCAGGAAGGAGAGTCACGGCAGCCGAGCGCACTGTACCTGCCCCCGCTCATCTCCTTGATAAAGCTGGCACAAACCTCCCACATCAAGCCGCATTTCTTCTTTCACAAGATGAGGAGCCGCTCCCTCTCTCCCTCTTCCTAGACGGCGGCGGCGGCTACTTCATCCTCTTCGTCTTCGACCGCCCCGCCTCTCCGACCGAATTCAAGCAACCAGATCCTCCCGGCCGATCAAGCCCACCTCCATGCTTGAGGTAACGTCCGAATCCAAAGCCATCTATTCCCGCAACACAACCTCGTTCGCACAGAGCTCCGGGGCGCTCGGGCGTCGTCTCCGACGACGATCCGGTGCTAGGTTGGTCGCTCCATGGCCACATCTTCACCGCAGGAACACGGCGAGCATTTCCAGCGCCAGATCGTGCTCGATCTCGTGCTCTAGTCTCACACATACGAGCACTGGCACATCACCGCCTAGCTCGGGCGTCATCTCCGACGACGATCCGGTGCCCGGTTGGTCGCTCTGGTTAACATATGCACCGCACGAACACGATAAGAATTTCCATCACCAGTTCACGCTCGATCTCGAGTTCTGGCCTCGCACGCATGCACACCGCCACACCACCGCCGCGCTCGGGTGTCATCTCCGACGACGATCCAGTGCCCGGTTGGTCGACTTTCCACCGCCAGTAGCTCGATCTCGAGCTCTGGCCTCACACTC
>NW_021178778.1:0-964 GCF_002162155.2 Triticum dicoccoides
CCTTGCCGTCCTTCTTGAAGCTCTTTTTACCCTTGCCTTTCTTGAACTTAGTGGTTTTATTGATCATCAACACTTGATGTTCCTTCCTGACTTCTACCTCCGCTGATTTCAGCATAGCAAATACTTCAGGAATGGTCTTTTCCATCCCCTGCATATTGAAGTTCATCACAAAGCTCTTGTAGCTTGGTGGAAGCGACTGGAGGATTCTGTCAATGACCGCATCATCCGGGAGATTAACTCCCAGCTGAGTCAAGCGGTTATGCAACCCAGACATAGTGAGTATGTGCTCACTGACAGAACTGTTTTCCTCCATCTTACAGCTGAAGAATTTGTCGGAGACTTCATATCTCTCGACCCGGGCATGAGCTTGGAAAACCATTTTCAGCTCTTCGAACATCTCATATGCTCCATGTCTCTCAAAACGCTTTTGGAGCCCCGGCTCTAGGCTGTAAATCATGCCGCACTGAACGAGGGAGTAGTCATCGAACCGTGCCTGCCAAGCGTTCATAACGTCTTGTTTTGCAGGGAGAACGGGTGCGTCACCAAGCGGTGCTTGTAGGACATAATCTTTCTTGGCAGCTATGAGGATGATCCTCAGGTTCCGGACCCAGTCCGTATAGTTGCTGCCATCGTCTTTCAGCTTAGTTTTCTCTAGGAACGCGTTGAAGTTGAGGACTACGTTGGCCATTTGATCTACAAGACATATTGTAAAGATTTTAGACTAAGTTCATGATAATTAAGTTCAACTAATCAAATTATTAGTGAACTCCCACTTAGATTAGACATCCCTCTAGTCATCTAAGTATTACATGATCCGAGTTAAACTAGACCGTGTCCGATCATCACGTGAGACGGACTAGTCAACATCGGTGAACATCTTCATGTTGATCGTATCTTCTATACGACTCATGCTCGACCTTTCGGTCTTCTGTGTTCCGAGGCCATGTCTGTACATGCTAGGCTC
>NW_021178779.1:0-1085 GCF_002162155.2 Triticum dicoccoides
GGGACCACCGGAAGGGTCCCGGGGGCCCACCGGGTGGGGCCACCTGCCCCGGGGGGCCACATGGGCTGTAGGGGGTGCGCCTTGGCCTACATGGGCCAAGGGCACCAGCCCCTAGAGGCCCATGCGCCAAGATAAAGGAAAAAGGGGAGAGTCCTTAAAGGGGAAGGCACCTCCGAGGTGCCTTGGGGAGGATGGACTCCTCCCCATCCTTAGCCGCACCCCTTCCTTGGAGGAGGGGGCAAGGCTGCGCCTCCCCCCTCTCCCTTGGCCCTATATATAGTGGGGAAAAGGAGGAGCAATCAGACCTAAGGCCTTTGGTTGCCTCCCTCTCCCTCCCGTGACACATCTCCTCTCCCGTAGGTGCTCGGCGAAGCCCTGCAGGGATTGCCACGCTCCTCCATCACCACCACGCCGTTGTGCTGCTGCTGGATGGAGTCTTCCTCAACCTCTCCCTCTCTCCTTGCTGGATCAAGGCGTGGGAGACGTCACCGGGCTGTACGTGTGTTGAACGCGGAGGTGCCGTCCGTTCGGCACTTGATCATCGGTGATCTGAATCACGACGAGTACGACTCCATCAACCCCGTTCACTTGAACGCTTCCGCTTAGCGATCTACAAGGGTATGTAGATCCACTCTCTTTCTACTCGTTGCTGGTCTCTCCATAGATAGATCTTGGTGACACGTAGGAAAATTTTGAATTTCTGCTACGTTCCCCAACAGTGGCATCATGAGCTAGGTCTATTGCGTAGATTCTTTGCACGAGTAGAACACAAAGTAGTTGTGGGCGTTGATGTTGTTCAATATGCTTACCGTTACTAGTCCAATCTTGTTTCGATGGTATTGTGGGATGAAGCGGCCCGGACCGACCTTACACGTACTCTTACGTGAGACAGGTTCCACCGATTGACATGCACTTGGTGCATAAGGTGGCTAGCGGGTGCCAGTCTCTCCCACTTTAGTCGGAACGGATTCGATGAAAAGGGTCCTTATGAAGGGTAAATAGCAATTGGCATATCACGTTGTGGTCTTTGCGTAGGTAAGAAACGTTCTTGCTAGAAACCCATAGCAGCCACGTAAAACATGCAA
>NW_021178780.1:0-1318 GCF_002162155.2 Triticum dicoccoides
GCAAGTCACTTTACTCGTACCGTAATGCATGATCCCGTGACCAGACACTTGGTCACTCTGAGCTCATTATGATGATGCATTACCGAGTGGGCCCAGTGATACCTCTCCGTCATACGGAGTGACAAATCCCAGTCTTGATCCATGTCACCCAACAGACACTTTCGGAGATGCCCGTAGTCTACCTTTATAGTCACCCAGTTACGTTGTGACGTTTGGCATACCCAAAGCACTCCTACGGTATCCAGGAGTTACACGATCTCATGGTCTAAGGAAAAGATACTTTGACATTGGAAAACTCTAGCAAACGAACTATACGATCTTGTGCTATGTTTAGGATTGGGTCTTGTCCATCACATCATTCTCCCAATGATGTGATCTCGTTATCAATGACATCCAGTGTCCATAGTCAGGAAACCATGACTATCTGTTGATCAACGAGCTAGTCAACTAGAGGCTCACTAGGGACATGTTGGTGTTTGTTATTCACACATGTATTACGATTTCCGGATAACACAATTATAGCATGAATAAAGACAATTATCATGAACAAGGAAATATAATAATAATGCTTTTATTATTGCCTCTAGGGCATATTTCCAACAGTCTCCCACTTGCACTAGAGTTAATAATCTAGTTACATTGTGATGAATCGAACACCCATGGAATTATGGTGTTGATCATGTTTTGCTCTAGGGAGAGATTTAGTCAACGGATCTGCTATATTCAGGTCCGTATGTACTTTACAAATCTCTATGTCTCCATCTTGAACATTTTCACGAATGGAGTTGAAGCGGCGCTTGATGTGCCTTGTCTTCTTGTGAAACCTGGGCTCCTTGGCAAGTGCAATAGCTCCAGTGTTGTCACAGAAGAGCTTGATCGGCCCCGACGCATTGGGTATGACTCCTAGGTCGGTGATGAACTCCTTCACCCATATTGCTTCATGTGCTGCCTCCGAGGCTGCCATGTACTCCGCTTCACATGTAGATCCCGCCACGACGCTTTGCTTGCAACTGCACCAGCTTACTGCCCCACCATTCAAAATATACACGTATCCGGTTTGTGACTTAGAGTCATCCAGATCTGTGTCGAAGCTAGCGTCGACGTAACCCTTTACGACGAGCTCTTCGTCACCTCCATAAGCGAGAAACATTTCCTTAGTCCTTTTCAGGTACTTCAGGATATTCTTGACCGCTGTCCAGTGTTCCTTGCCGGGATTACTTTGGTACCTTCCTACCAAACTGACGGCAAGGTTAACATCAGGTCTGGTACACAGCATGGCATACATAATAGAACCTATGGCTGAGGCATAGGGGATGAC
>NW_021178781.1:0-1069 GCF_002162155.2 Triticum dicoccoides
GTCTCTAAAGCATAGCCCCAAAAAGAAAGCGGTAAATCGGTAAGAGACATCATAGATCGCACCATATCTAACAGAGTGCGATTACGACGTTCGGACACACCATTACGCTGAGGTGTTCCAGGCGGCGTGAGTTGTGAAACTATTCCACATTTTCTTAAGTGTGCCCCAAACTCGTGACTCAAGTATTCTCCTCCACGATCTGATCGCAGAAACTTGATTTTCCTGTCACGTTGATTTTCAACCTCACTCTGAAATTCCTTGAACTTTTCAAAGGTTTCAGACTTGTGTTTCATTAAGTAGATATACCCATACCTACTTAAATCATCAGTGAGAGTGAGAACATAACAATAGCCACCGCGAGCCTCAACACTCATCGGACCGCACACATCAGTATGTATGATTTCCAATAAGTCGGTTGCTCGCTCCATTGTTCCTGAGAATGGAGTCTTGGTCATTTTACCCATAAGGCATGGTTCGCATGTGTCAAATGATTCATAATCAAGAGACTCTAAAAGTCCATCAGCATGGAGCTTCTTCATGCGTTTGACACCTATGTGACCAAGGCGGCAGTGCCACAAGTATGTGGGACTATCATTATCAACCTTACTTCTTTTGGTACTCACATTATGAACATGTGTAGCATCACGTTCGAGATTCATAAAGAATAAACCATTCACCATAGGAGCATGACCATAAAACATATGTCTCATAAAAATGGAACAACCATTATTCTCAGATTTAAAAGAGTAGCCATCTCGAATTAAACGAGATCCCGATACAATGTTCATGCTCAAAGCTGGCACTAAATAACAATTATTAAGGTTTAAAACTAATCCCGAAGGGAGATGCAGAGGTAGCGTGCCGACGGCGATCACATTGACCTTGGAACCATTCCCGACGCGCATCGTCACCTCGTCCTTTGCCAGTTTCCGCTTATTCCGCAGCCCCTGCTTTGAGTTACAAATGTGAGCAACTGCACCGGTATCAAATACCCAGGAGCCACTACGGGCACTAGTAAGGTACACATCAATTACATGTATATCACATATACCTTTCGTTTTGCCGGCCT
>NW_021178782.1:0-1097 GCF_002162155.2 Triticum dicoccoides
TAAACTCCGCTACAGTATTATCGAGGAATATGGTGGCAGGGGGCACCGCACACGGCTAAGGAATTGATCACGTGGATCAACTTGTGTCAACTTGTGTGTTTAGAGGTGCCCCTGCCTCCGTATATAAAGGAGGAGAGGAGGGGAGGCTGGCCGGCCAAAGAGGGAGGCGCAGGAGAGTCCTACTCCCTCTGGGAGTAGGATTCCTCCCCCCAATCCTAGTCCAACTAGGATTCCTCGGAGGGGAAGGGAGAGAGGGGGGCCGGCCACCTTCTCCTAGTCCTAATAGGACTAGGGGAGGGGAAAGAGGCGCAGCCACCTTGGGCTGCCCCTTTCTCCTTTCCACTAAGGCCCATGATGGCCCATATGGCTCCCGGGGGGTTCCGGTAACCTCCCGGTAACCCGGTAAAATCCCGATTTCACCCGGAACACTTCCGATGTCCAAACATAGGCTTCCAATATATCAATCTTTACGTCTCGACCATTTCGAGACTCCTCGTCATGTCCGTGATCACATCCGGGAGTCCGAACAACCTTCGGTACATCAAAATGCATAAACTCATAATATAACTGTCATCGTAACCTTAAGCGTGCGGACCCTACGGGTTCGAGAACAATGTAGACATGACCGAGACATGTCTCTGGTCAATAACCAATAGCGGGACCTGGATGTCCATATTGTCTCCTACATATTCTACGAAGATCTTTATCGGTCAGACCGCATAACAACATACGTTGTTCCCTTTGTCATCGGTATGTTACTTGCCCGAGATTCGATCGTCGGTATCCAATACCTAGTTCAATCTCGTTAACGGCAAGTCTCTTTACTCGTTCCGTAATACATCATCTCACAACTAACACATTAGTTGTAATGCTTGCAAGGCTTATGTGATGTGTATTACCGAGAGGGCCCAGAGATACCTCTCCGACAATCGGAGTGACAAATCCTAATCTCGAAATACGCCAACCCAACATCGACCATTGGAGACACCTGTAGTACTCCTTTATAATCACCCATTTACGTTGTGACGTTTGGTAGTACCCAAAGTGTTCCTCCGGTAAACGGGAGTTGCATAATCTCATAGTCGTAGGAACATGTA
>NW_021178783.1:0-840 GCF_002162155.2 Triticum dicoccoides
GGGGGGGGGGTGATTAGACTACTTGACCAAATAAAAACTTAACCTTTTCCCAATTTTAGTTCTTGGCAGATTTTAGCTATTGTAGGACAAGTCAAGCAATCATCACACAATTCAAGCAAACATGCAAAGAGTATATTGGCAGCGGAAAGTAAAGCATGCAACTTGCAAGAATGTAAAGGGAAGGGTTTGGAGAATTCAAACGCAATTGGAGACACGGATGTTTTTCCCGTGGTTCGGATAGGTGGTGCTATCCTACATCCACGTTGATGGAGACTTCAACCCATGAAGGGTAACGGTTGTGCGAGTCCACGGAGGGCTCCACCCACGAAGGGTAATGGTTGCGCGAGTCCACGGAGGGCTCCACCCACGAAGGGTCCACGAAGAAGCAACCACCCACAAAGGGTCCACGAAGAAGCAACCTTGTCTATCCCACCATGGCCGTCGCCCACGAAGGACTTGCCTCACTAGCGGTAGATCTTCACGAAGTAGGCGATCTCCTTGCCCTTACAAACTCCTTGGTTCAACTCCACAATCTTGTCGGAGGCTCCCAAGTGACACCTAGCCAATCTAGGAGACACCACTCTCCAAGAAGTAACAAATGGTGTGTTGATGATGAACTCCTTGCTCTTGTGCTTCAAATGATAGTCTCCCCAACACTCAACTCTCTCTCATAGGATTTGGATTTTGTGGAAAGAAGATTTGAGTGGAAAGCAACTTGGGGAAGGCTAGAGATCAAGATTCATATGGTAGGAATGGAATATCTTGGTCTCAACACATGAGTAGGTGGTTCTCTCTCAGAACATATGAGTTGGAATTGTGTATGTGTTCTCATGGCTCTCT
>NW_021178784.1:0-1262 GCF_002162155.2 Triticum dicoccoides
ATGTTGGGTTCATTGACCCACACATCGTTAATGGATATGTGTTGGAGCATCACCCCGCCGACATGGAGGCAGACCTGTGGCAGTTTCTTACAAAGCAGGAACTCAAAAGTGATATTCTATTTCCTTACCATTTTGGGTGAGTGTTTCTGTCTTGAGCACATTCTCTTTTGTTTACTCCATGCATGGTATGTGGCCGGCTAATCGATGAGTTATGCATGACGTACTGTGCATGTATCGTGTCCGCAGGTTCCACTGGATTCTGCTAGTAATTAAAGTTGACACCTCAGAATGTCTCGTCCACGACTCTCTGAATAAGGATCCAAAGCTTTGGGGCGGCATGAGAAGAATGCTGCAGAAGTAATTATTTTCATTCATTTGCGCTCTATATCGATCGGCCTATTTCGTTCATTTCCTAATATCAAGTAACTAATAACTCTCTTGTTCATTTAATTTTCTTTGCCTCGTAGAGTTTGGAGACGGTTCGTAGATACAAAGGTCGGTGAATTCAAAAAAGAGCTAGAATTCAAAAGGTCAAAGGCTAAGAATGGTGAGGATATTCAGCCAGCGGGGACCAATCTATGTGCATACTATGTCTGTGAGATGATCCGGAGATACACCTCTGAGCGGCGGGTTCCGAGTGATACCAATGCTCAAAGGAATAACCTCCGGATGATGCTTAGTCCAGAAGCTCGCTTCCGACCACTTCAAGAGGAACTAGCTGGATGGTTCAGGAGGGAAGTCCTCCATCCTAAAGGAGAACACCATTACGAGGACGTAGAACTTTATATGCATTAAATTATGTATGGAAACTTGTTCAAAATTGTATATGGTCATCCGATGATAATGAATATATATTGTATATTCCTCTTGAATTCTTTTTGGTTCTAATTTCAAATTTGTTTGAAATTGTACATTCATATGCATGTATGTAGTACCGTAGAATATGTGAAACTCCTTCAAAATTAAAATAAAGCACAAAAGAAATAAAACAATACAAATTAAACAGAAAACAGGTTTAGGGGGGGGGCTAAAACCCTAAACCTGCGGCGGCCTTTAGTCGCGGTTGGCCAGAAGAACCGCGACTAAAGGTCCTCCGCCCCGACGGCCGCCTGGCGCCCACGTGGACGGGCCTTTAGTCGCGGTTCTTAAGCAACCGCGACTAAAGGGGGGGGCCTTTAGTCGCGCCTATTTGGTCGCGGTTGCGCAACCGCGACTAATGGCAGTTGCGAACCGCGACCAAAGGCCCTTTTTCCACCAGTGGA
>NW_021178785.1:0-1292 GCF_002162155.2 Triticum dicoccoides
AAGAAGGCGGGGTACTCGAGTCGAAGACGATCCTCCCTTTCCCAAGTTGCTTCATCCTCAGAATGGTGCGACCATTGAACCTTGAGAAACTTGATATTATGACGTCGAGTGGTACGCTCGGCCCGATCGAGGATACGAATGGGGTACTCTCGGTATGTAAGATTATCTTGGAGATCAAGCGTTTCGTAGTCTACTCCACGGATAGGATCCGAGAAGCAACGCCTGAGTTGAGAAACGTGGAAGACATCGTGGACTCTGGAGAGATGCGGAGGTAGTTCCAGCTGGTAGGCAACTTCTCCTCGTTTGGCGAGAATGCGAAAAGGTCCAATGTAACGAGGAGCCAATTTGCCTTTGATACCGAAACGATGGGTTCCCTTCAGAGGGGTGACCCGAAGATAAGCCTTCTCGTCAACCTCGAAAGTCATAGCCTTATGCTTTCGGTCATATTGACTCTTTTGACGGGATTGGGCTGTTTTCAACTTTTCACGAACGATACGAACTTGTTCTTCTGCTTCCTGAATCATGTCTGGGCCAAAGAATTGTCTTTCCCCGGTCTCTGACCAGTTAAGGGGTGTTCGACACTGTCGTCCATAGAGAACTTCAAAAGGGGCTTTACCCAAGCTAGACTGATAGCTGTTGTTATAAGCGAATTCGGCAAATGGAAGGCACTTCTCCCAGTCCATCCCGAATGAGATAATAGAGGCTCGAAGCATGTCCTCTAGAATCTGGTTGACGCGTTCCACTTGACCACTCGACTGAGGGTGGAAGGCAGTGCTGAAGGAGAGACGGGTTCCCATAGCATTTTGGAATCTTTCCCAAAATCAAGAGGTGAAGAGACTTCCTCGATCCGAGTTAATTTCCAAAGGAACACCATGGAGAGACACTATTCGGGAGATGTATAAGTCTACCAGCTGACTAGCGGTTATACTCTCACGAACAGGTAAGAAATGGGCTACTTTGGAAAGACGATCGACAACGACAAAGATAGCATTATTCCCTCTCTTGGTCCTGGGAAAACCGGTAATGAAATCCATACCAATTTTATCCCATTTCCATTCAGGAATAGCTAAGGGTTGAAGGGTGCCAGCAGGCCGTTGATGCTCTGCTTTAACACGACGACAGACGTCGCAATTTGCAATATACTGAGCAATTTCTCTCTTCATCCTAGTCCACCAGAACCTCTGGCGTAGGTCCTGATACATCTTAGTACTACCGGGATGAATGGTGAGAGGAGATTCATGAGCCTCCTTAAGGATCAACTGCCGTAGATGCTGGTTCTTGGGAACCACTAG
>NW_021178786.1:0-906 GCF_002162155.2 Triticum dicoccoides
CTGTAAATGCTCAGAAAAGATTTGAGACATTCACAAAAATGGTGGCATAACCACTCAGAAGCACAATATCACGGTTTCGAGATCAACAATTAACATACGGAAGCAGTAAAAACTGAACAGAGGCTTAAGTCCAAAAATCTTATAAGTCTACGGATTAGTAACACGTGATCCTGATAGAAAGAAGAGATAGCCTAGTTCTTAATCCCCGTAGGAAAGATAAGATGACTCAGATCAGAAAGGCATGAGGTATAAGGAGTAAAAAGAGCCTTACGTTCCATCCCACAATCAATTCCCTTACATAACTAAAGCATTTCTAGACTCAACTTCGACCAGTTTGGCTTGGTAATCCTACAGGCAGTCAAGCTCTGATACCAACGCTGTCAGGACCCCGACTCAATGCCACATCGATCTAGCATGTAACACCCCATATCACTTTGCGGCCTCACGCACGATATTCCCACGGGTGTCGCCTTACCTTTGCCCGGGACCGTTTGCGTCTTTTGGCACACGTATATGATAGTGTCGCTAGCATCCATATGGTAAGGAGCCCGGGCTGACATGGCTAGTCGTAAACCCAAAGTGGCACAAACTTACAGGGACAGGCATCCATGACCCAACATCGAACGTGTCGGTCATCAGCGAGTGAATCCAGGCTGTAGCACTGGGCTAGCAGGACTCCGGTGAACCGGGCTGTAGCGGGCTAACAGGACTCCGGTATTCATCGCGTGACATTTCCCCGAAGGGACAGACACAGGAATGAAGAAGGACACATGCCGGCCAGCCTAAGTGTTCCGGAGCAGTAGCAAGCTACCATGGCTCAGTGGAAACACTAGGAGACATTTCCCGGTAAGAGAGGCTACTAAGGATAAACAACTAGATAGTCAGATCCCACACATACCAAGCATT
>NW_021178787.1:0-765 GCF_002162155.2 Triticum dicoccoides
TGCACCTGTTCAGTCATCATTTGCTGAAACTTATCATGAAGCTCCTTGTTCGATAAATTCTCCCAGTCAATCTCGTCGGCTTGTGATCCTGGCATGGTTAGCAGCAATAGAAACACACAAGAATATGATCCTACAGACTACGAACAAGTGGTGGTGGTGGGTGTCACAAATCCGTCAAGCAAATCTCAAATTCTTACCAGTTCTTACCCAGCAGCAGGCGGTGATCGGCAACCGTTGTAGTCAAAAACTCTCAAAGCTTGGATAGAGCGATTACCAGGGAGAGTCAAACGCACGACGTAGATGTATGTGGAGCTGGGAAGGCTTATAATATGGTAGCAAAAAGGGTCAGCAATAATCAATTCAGAGATGCAAAGTTGAATAAACGCTCAACGACGGTACTGTGCTGGTCCTAGGCTAGACTGTGGTAGAGACGCGAGCCTAGAACACTAACAAAATCACGGCGCGGCACGTAAACAAGAGAAAAGCACACTCTCAATTTTTTTTTCGCTCTTTTTTTTTGCGCACTCTTTTTTTTTGCGCTGTTTTTTTTTTTGCGAAAAATCACTATAATGGCGAGTGTCTCAAAACTCTTCCTAGCTCAAACTGACAGGATGGGCACGAAATTTTTTCGACCAATTTTTTTTTTTTCGGCTGCCCGGACCCAAAAACTGGAAACGGGTCAAAAAAAACTTCCTATAATGGCACCTGTCTCAAAACACTCAGAAACACCTAAAAATAGGATAGCCAGAAATTTTTTCGAAAAAT
>NW_021178788.1:0-900 GCF_002162155.2 Triticum dicoccoides
GTCAACAACATATACTCATCAGAAATTCTATAGTGCTCCCACTCACTTCTTTGGAAATACAAGTTTCTCATAAACTTTGTATACACCCAAAATCTTTGATCATCATCAAAGCATACATTCCAACTCCGAGATGCTCACTCCAGTCCTCAGAAGGATTGCTGGAGCTTTGCATACTTATTAGCATATTTCAGGATAGACAAAACCTTCCGGTTGTATCACATACAACCTTTCCTCAAGAATCGTCGAGGAAACAATGTTTTGACATCCTATCTGCAAGATTTCATAAATAATGCAGTAATTGCTAATATAATTCCAATAGACTCTTAGCATCGCTACGAGTGAGAAAGTCTCATCGTAGTCAACTCCTTGAACTTGTCGAAAAACATCTTAACGACAAGTCGAGCTTTCTCAATGGTGACACTTACCATCATTGTCTGTCTTCCTTTCAAAATCCATCTGTACTCAACAGCCTTACGACCATCAAGTAGTTCTTCCAAAGTCTACACTTTGTTTTCATACATGGATCCTCTCTCGGGTTTTATGGCCTTGAGCCATTTATCGGAATCCGGGCCCACCATCGCTTCTCCATAGCTCATAGGTTCATTGTTGTCTAGCAACATGACTTCCAAGACAGGATTACTGTACCACTCTGAAGTAGTACGTATCCTTGTCACCCTACGAGGTTTGGGAGTGACTTGATCTGAAGTTTCATGATCACTATCATAAGCTTCTACTTCAATTGGTGTAGGTGCCACAGGAACAACTTCCTGTGCCCTGCTACACACTGGTTGAAGTGATGGTTCAATAACCTCATCAAGTCTCCACCATCCTCCCACTCAATTCTTTTGAGAGAAACCTTTCCTCGAGAAAGGACCCAATTCTAGAAACAATTCATATTGC
>NW_021178789.1:0-1187 GCF_002162155.2 Triticum dicoccoides
AATCAGACCAGAACCAACGATATTCGTAATGTTGTCTTACTCGTGGTTGATCCCTCGAGTATACACCATTATATCTTTTGGGTCTGACCCATGCTATCACTTGTTCACTTAACTATGGAATTCCTTTTAAAAGGAAACCCAGATGAATTGTTGTTGAGCCCATTGACAATATCCTTATCTCCTCCATGATTTTGTTGGACATTAAGCTAGTGTTGGAAACTTTTGAAAGCATTTTCTTCATGCTAGCTCATGAAGTATTTGTTTGATGAAAGGAGTGACTTCCTCTTATACACGTGCATTTGGTGAAAGTTGCCGCCGTGAATTTGAGAAAGTTAGTTTTGCTTCCTCTGGAATCATCCCAAGTCAGTCATGCATACGTGCGAAGTATTCTATGGTCTGGGGATTTGCAACCTCCATTCTATATGTATATCCTAGCACACCAAGCCACTGATTGACTTGTTCAAGGAAAAGAAGTCTATGCTTGGGATCTAATCCATGGACTTGCGTAAAGACTTCGATATCCTCGATTATGGTTCCCCACCCGAACTCGGTAGTGTTTTATTATAAGACTACTTGTGGTCATGCTTGTCTTGGACAACATGTTCACATGTTTATGGCAGAACCAGCTCATGTTTTGGAGCTTGCTATCGTAGTTCATCTCCCGAGAATCTCACAACGCCGTCTCGTCGATTTGTGTTGTAAACTTTCATTTTTCTTTCTAGACTTGATGAGTCTGGAATATTCTGACACCAACCAGATCTGAATCTCAGGCAGATGTGATGGTTGGAACATTTCCCAAGAACTATAATATTGGTCTCGCGATAACCGGTAAAGTGGATGTCGTGGCCAACACACCCAACCGGAAGACCTCCTGTTGTAGTATCTTGATTTGAGGAAGTTGGCCACCTCCCCATAGGGATTTCGTAGGATTTACTCCCTAGTTGCCCCTATGGATTTCTGAGATCCCGAAGTCCGACCTTTTTACTTGATGTTCTAGATATCAAACCATATCTATGAGTGGGTTACACTAGCACATCAAGGAGAACATTAGAAGCGGAGTGCTAAGTGTCTCTCGGTCGATCATCCAGATTTTGTTTTCTTGGCCTCGCCAAGGGTGAAATCTGAGAAGGTGTTATCTTCCTTTGCATCTGCATCCTCCATCACCATTCATCATGGTAGTAAGTTGT
>NW_021178790.1:0-934 GCF_002162155.2 Triticum dicoccoides
AAATATATAATTGCGTCAGCATGACGTCAGCACGACGTCAGCGGTCAACGCGGCTGTACAGGTCAAATCTGACGTGTGGGACCCACACGTCAGTGACAGGGGGGTTAACAGGGGTTAATTTAATTTAATTAAAAGGTTAGGGGGGGTCGGGCCCACTGGTCAGCGACCCTGGGGGGTCAAACCCGGTCAACTCGCCGGCGTTTAGCCGCCGGCGAGGCCGAGCGCGGCGGAGGAAGTGCATTTGCACGTTACGGCTACCAAACGGGAGGCGGAGAGCATCTACGAGCTCCTGGGAACGAGCCGCAGCTCTTGGTGGTGATGGTTGAGCTCGGGGTGGCCGGAGACGTCGCCGGCGACGACTTTGGCGGTCGCCGGAGCTCGGGCGCCGATGGAAACGGCGCCACCGTGCACGGGAGGAACAACGGGTAGCAACTACGCGTTCTGCAGGCTCCCACAAAGCCAACGGGCATATGCACGGGGCCGATTGGCTACCGGAGCCTCGTCGGCGACGAGTTCGTGCGGCGGTGTGCTTCGGGCATCATGGGAAGTGGTGCTACAACGAGCGCTAGGCCGTGGGGATAGGGGGAAACGACGGAGGAGCTCACTGGGAGGTCGAAGCGCAGCTCAGTGGGCCTGGGGACGACCTAGACGGCGCGAATCGAAGACGAGGTCACCGGCGGCCGAAGGTTGAAGAAGAGCTCGAAGTCGACGCTGCAGGGCTTCCGGCGGGGCGTGGTTCGGTGAGGGGAGTCGAGGACGACGTCGCGGAGCTCGTGGGCACAACCGAGGGGCGAGGGAGTGGCTGTGGCCGTGGTGGTTCTCGTCGGCGGCGGCGGCCGCGTTCGGTGGAAGTGAGGGGGAGCCAGAGGAGGGGAGGAGGGCGAGGGAGAGTGAGAGCGGTGCGGGGCAGCTGCGTGGCTTCGTCCGGGGCATC
>NW_021178791.1:0-980 GCF_002162155.2 Triticum dicoccoides
TTTGGATCACTGTTGTGGTCGAGTGGAGGAATCCTTCTGGCTCCGCGTGGGTTGTCCTTGTTTCCGGTGACGGCTGCCATCCATCTTTCCAGAGTGACATCGTCGACTGCTTCTGGATGGACTCTAGTCTTGTCTTCGGTCCCACAGTACAACCACATGCAGTGGCTCCGGAACTGGAGAGGCTGGATGCGACGCCTGAGGAAAACCTCCAAGAGGTCCATGCCTGTCACTCCCTCCCGAACCAACTGCACCACGCGCTCCATCAACATCTTCACGTCGGCTCTCTCCTCCGGAATCAGCTTCAGAGGGGAAGGCTTGCTCACTCGGTCCATGGTGAACGGAGGGAGTCCACTCGACTGCCCTGGCGTCGACTGGACCTGGCAGTAGAACCAAGTCGACTGCCAGCCTCTAACGGACTCGGGAAAGGTCATGGGCGGGAAGGTGCTCTTATTCCTCACCTGGATGCCCAAACCCCCACACATTTGGACGACTCGGGTCTTTTCGTCGCATGGACTCGCCTTATTCACGGTCTGAGAGCGACACGTGAATATATGCTTGAACAAACCCCAGTGCGGTCGACAGCCCAAGAAACCCTCACACATGGACACGAACGCAGCAAGATAGGCAATGGAGTTTGGGGTAAAATGGTGGAGCTGCGCTCCGAAGAAATTCAAGAAGCCACGAAAGAAAACACTCGGTGGCAAGGAAAACCCGCGATCAACATGGGTGGCCAAAAGCACACACTCACCCTCTTCTGGCTGGGGCTGCCACTCCTTCCCCGGAAGCCTCGCAGCTCCGTGGGGGATCAAGCCCTCGTTGGCCATGTCGAGGAGGTCATTCTCCGTGATGGTCGACTGGATCCAGTCTCCTTGGACCCAGCCCTTCGGCAGGCGGGATCTGGACGAGGACCCTCCGCGGGTGGTGGATCTTCCTTTCGCCTTCTCCGATGCCGACGCCTTCTTTGCGCGCTCCAGCGCCGC
>NW_021178792.1:0-671 GCF_002162155.2 Triticum dicoccoides
GTTTTTCGTAGTTTAGATCGAGTCTGTTCTTCATACCTACAGTCCACGAAAAAGCCACAAAAAAAATTAGGGTTAGTTCATCATATCCGAACCAATCTGAGCCTTTGCATAATCTTTTTAGGGTTTTGCTTTGTTGAATTTGCGGTTGCATCGTCGTGTCTAGTTGCTGGTCTTAGAGTCTAGTCTTTTAGAGTTTCGAGTTCTGGTCATAAGTTGTCACGCCGCCGCCGCACCATCATCATCACCCCTGCCATCTACCACCACCGCTTATCCGCCACCGCTTCGAATCCGTATCAATATACCACCACAGCTGTCATATACCACCACCGCTGCCATCTACCACCATATATCCACAACCAATCCGAATTCTTGTCATATTAGGTTTGTTTTCGAGATCCATCTAGATTTCGATTCGTGTTTCCTTGCCGGAGTAGGTTTCGGAAAAAAAAAAGAGTCGGGTAACCACGCTCCGTTTAGGCCCAAAATTTTTCGAAAACGCATTTTTCGAAAAAATTTCTGGCTATCCTATTTTTAGGTGTTTCTGAGTGTTTTGAGACAGGTGCCATTATAGGAAGTTTTTTTTGACCCGTTTCCAGTTTTTGGGTCCGGGCGGTCAAAAAAAAAAAAATTGGGCGAAAATTTTTTGTGCCCATCCTGTCAGTTTGAGCTAA
>NW_021178793.1:0-836 GCF_002162155.2 Triticum dicoccoides
ACTTAGGCGAGTGCTTGGACTGCAGCTAAGCCCCCGAGTGAGAGGGTTGCTCTTCACTCGGTAGGATTTTTATAACTTAGGCGAGCACGAGGCTGCAGCTAAGCCTCCGAGTGGAAGGCTGGCTTACCACTCGGTAGGATTTTGATAACTTAGGCGAGCACGAGGCTGCAGCTAAGCCTCCGAGTGAGAGGATTGCTCTTCACTCGGTAAGATTTTCACAACTTAGGCGAGTGCTTGGACTGCAGCTAAGCCCCCGAGTGAGAGGGTTGCTCTTCACTCGGTAGGATTTTGATAACTTAGGCGAGCACGAGGCTGCAGCTAAGCCCCCGAGTGGAAGGCTGGCTTACCACTTGGTAGGATTTTGATAACTTAGGCGAAACGGATTCGCAGCTAAGCCTCCGAGTGGGAGTCTGGCTCACCACTCGGTAGGATTTTGATAACTTAGGCGAAACGGATTCGCGGCTAAGCCTCCGAGTGGGAGTCTGGCTCACCACTCGGTAGGATTTTTACAAACTTAGGCGAAACGGATTCGCAGCTAAGTCACCCACTGAGGGGAATTTCATTGGACAAAAAATAAAAAGTGACAGATATTATGGAGGAACTATGACACTTATTATTTTGAGGTCCATGAACTACAGAAGTACTTTATTGCAACTCATCCGAGTGATAAAGCTTAAGTGTAAAACGGGCGGAGTAGCTCCGCGTTCCAAGCTCGGGGTTCGTCGATATTATGCTCGACGTTGTAAAGACGGTACGCCCCGTTGTGGAGAACCTTGGTGACGATGAAGGGGCCTTCCCAAGAAGGAGCAAGCTTGTGTGGTTTGTGCTGATCCACT
>NW_021178794.1:0-1065 GCF_002162155.2 Triticum dicoccoides
GTGAAATTATTCGCTTGCATGGTGTGCCAAATACTATTGTTTCAGATCGTGATACTAAATTTCTTAGCCACTTTTGGAGATGTTTATGGGCTAAGTTGGGGACTAAACTGCTTTTTAGTACTACTTGTCACCCCCAAACTGATGGACAAACTGAAGTAGTCAATAGAACGTTGTCTACTATGCTTAGGGCTGTTTTGAAGAATAATAAGAAAATGTGGGAGGAATGCTTGCCTCATATTGAATTTGCTTATAATCGTTCATTGCATTCTACTACTAAGATGTGCCCTTTTGAAGTTGTGTATGGTTTCCTACCTCATGCACCTATTGATTTGTTGCCTCTTCCATCTTCGAAGAAGGTTAATTTTGATGCTAAACAACGTGCTGAATTGATTTTAAAAATGCATGAGTTAACTAAGGAAAACATTGAGCGCATGAATGCTAAATATAAACTTGCTGGAGATAAGGGTAGAGAACATGTTGTGTTTGCACCTGGAGATCTTGTTTGGTTACATTTGCGTAAGGATAGATTTCCTGATTTGCGCAAATCAAAGTTAATGCCACGTGCTGATGGTCCCTTTAAGGTGTTAGAGAAAATAAATGATAATGCATATAAACTTGAGCTGCCTGCAAATTTTGGGGTTAGTCCCACTTTTAACATTGCAGATTTGAAGCCTTATTTGGGTGAGGAAGATGAACTTCCGTCGAGGACGACTTCATTTCAAGAAGGGGAGGATGATGAGGACATCAATACAATTGTTACACTCACAGCCCCTGCTGCTATACATACTGGACCAATTACTAGAGCTCGTGCACGCCAACTAAATTACCAGGTACTTTCGTTTCTTGGTAATGATTCTAATGTTCATGAGAATATGATGCTGCCTAAATTGGATACATTTGTTTTGCTTACAAATGAAGGGCCTAGCTTGGAGAAGGATGAACATTGGAGCAAGAACAAGCATGGAGATGATGGCATGCGCAAGGGGAACAAGAACGGAGTTACAAGTGATGATTTCAGGACTTTGAAGCCACCATAATGGGTGCATGAAGCCTTGGACGAAATAT
>NW_021178795.1:0-2071 GCF_002162155.2 Triticum dicoccoides
CCGAGGTGCCTGTTGACGGGCAGACCAACGGGGTTCTCGATGCCTAGATAATTCGTGCAGTAGGAGATGCACTCTTCGGTCAGAAAGCCCCTGGCTATGCTTCCTTCTGGACGTGACATGTTGCGAACGTATCCTTTGATGACACCATTCATCCTTTCGAACGGCATCATGCTGTGCAGGAACGTCGCCCCGAGTTGGATGATATCCTCCACTATATGGACCAGCAGATGCACCATAACGTCGAAGAATGCGGGCGGGAAGTACATCTCAAGCTCGCATAGTATCACCACGATCTCTTCCTGTAGCCTTCTGAGTTGCCTCACGCCAATCGACTTCCGAGAGATGACGTCGAAGAAGTTGCATAGGCCAAATAGCGTTTCACGGACATGCGTGTCCATGATCCCACGGATTGCAACTGGAAGTATCTGCGTCATCAGCACGTGACAGTCGTGAGACTTCATCCCGCTGAACTTCTGCTTCGCTGGGTCTAGGTATCTGCTTATCTTCCCCGCGTAACCGTAAGGAAGTTTTACTCCTAGGAGGCAGGTGAAAAACTGCTCGATCTCCTCCTGACTTAGAGTGAAGCACGCGGGAGGGTAGTCATTTCCAGTCTTCTTGGCCTTTTTGCCTTTGCGACGACTTTCTGTGTCCTGCTTCGCCTCATCATCATCATCATCATCATCATCATCATCATCATCATCATCATCATCATCATCATCATCATCATATATAGCGTGAAGCTCCTGCCTGATGCCCATTGATTTCAAGTCTGCCCTTGCTTTCGGCCCATCTTTGGTCCTCTCTAGCATGTTGAGCAGGGTACCAAGCAGACTCTCGCACACGTTCTTCGTGATATGCATGACATCAAGGCTGTGAGGCACACGGTGGATCTTCCAGTACGGCAAGTCCCAGAAAACAGACCTCGTTTTCCATACCTTCAGCAGCGGCTTTGGCGCCTTTCGCTTCTTTCCCGGCTCTGGCGCTTTTTGCTTCTTTCCCGGTAGTGGGCAGTCTTTCCAATTTTTCAACAGCTTGTCTATTTCCTCGCCGCTCCTCGTACACGGGCGTTTTCAGGGTTCGGTTTCACCATCGAACAGATCCTTGCGTTTCCTCCACGGGTCATCGTCGCGAAGCCACTTTCGATGTCCCATGAACACGGTTTTCGAAGACCCGGGATCTCTATCTAGCTGGCGATACGTTGTGTCATCCATGCACCTTACGCATCCAGAAAATCCGTGGACTACCTGCCCCGCAAGATATCCGTAACCGAGATAGTCGTGCACCGTCGTGAGCAGTGCGGCTCTCATAGGGAAATATTCTTTCTCTGCGGTGTCCCACGTATTGGCTGGCATTTTCCACAGCGTGTCAAGCTCCTCTTTGAGCAGCCCCAGATACAGATTGATGTCGTTCCCTGGTTGTTTCGGCCCTTCAATTAGCATACTCATCTGAATGTACTTCCTCTTCATGCACAACCAGGGGGGAAGGTTGTACATCCACACAAACATAGGCCAGGTGCTATGTGTGCTTCTCTGGCTGCCAAACGGATTGACTCCATCGGTGCTCGCGCCCGGCACGATGTTCCTTGGATCGTTCCCAAATTCTGGGTATTCGAAGTTCAACGCTTGCCACTGGCTCGCATCCTTAGGGTGACTCAGCATCTTGTCTTTTTTATCTATCTCCGGATCATTTGCGTCATCTTCTCGCTTCTTCTCCTCCCTATCCGCGTGCCAACGCAGGAGCTTTGCTACCTTAGGATCCGCGAAATACCGCTGCAGACGAGGAGTGATCGGAAAGTACCACACCACTTTTCGAGGAGCTTTCTTCCTCTTCTTGTATCGAGTGACACCGCACACCGGACATATGGTAGACTCCGCGTGCTCGTCCCGATAAATGATGCAATTGTTCATGCACACATGGTATTTCACGTGCGGTAAATCCAGAGGACACACGATTTTCTTCGCCTCCTCCAAACTGGTCGGGCACTTGTTCCCCTTGGAAAGACGTTCGTGCCAGAATGACATGTTCTCGTCGAAGCATGCGTCGGTCATTTTGTGTTTTACCTTCATCTCCA
>NW_021178796.1:0-1097 GCF_002162155.2 Triticum dicoccoides
TCAATCTTGGCTTTGTCAACTTCAATTCCCTGTGGAGTAACAACATAGCCAAGAAAAGATACTCGGTCGGTGCAAAAGGTGCACTTCCCAAGGTTACCAAACAAACGTGCATCACGTAGAGCAATAAAAACAGCACGTAAATGTTCCAAATGTTCTTCCAAAGATCTGCTATAAATCAGTATATCATCAAAATAGACTACCACAAATCGTCCAATGAAAGCACGTAAAACTTCGTTCATTAGTCTCATGAAAGTACTAGGCGCATTAGTTAACCCAAAAGGCATGACTAACCACTCATATAATCCAAACTTAGTTTTAAATGCTGTTTTCCATTCATCTCCCAATTTCATACGAATTTCATGGTATCCACTACGCAAATCAACTTTGGAAAATATTGTAGAGCCACTCAATTCATCAAGCATATCATCTAGCCTAGGAATAGGATGACGATAACGAATAGTAATATTATTAATGCCTCTACAATCAACACACATACGTGATGTACCATCCTTTTTCGGCACTAAAATAATAGGAACAGCACAAGGACTAAGGGATTCGCGTATATAACCTTTGTCGAGAAGCTCTTGTACTTGACGCATAATCTCCTTCGTCTCCTCTGGATTGGTACGGCATGGTGCACGGTTTGGCAGTGAAGCACCGGGAATTAAGTCAATTTGATGCTCAATCCCTCGAATAGGCGGTAATCCCGGTGGCACGTCTTGTGGAAAGACGTCAGCGAACTCCTGCAAAATGTTAGTGACAGCAGGAGGCAAAGAGGAAGGCACGTCCTCGAATGAAAATAATGCCTCTTTGCACACAAAAGCATAGCAAACAGATTTGCTGAAATCTAGCTCATCAATATCAGATTTGGTGGCAAATAAACATGCACTTTTCAATTTAATTTCAGAAGCAACACTAGATGGTTTATTATTAGGCTTCATTTGTTGCTCAAATTCTTTTGCCACAATCTGATTTTCACTCTTATTCTTCTCCTGTTGTGCTTTATTAGCTCTATTAATATCATCTTTCAAAATGGAATCAGGAGTCATAGGAAGCAAAGTAATATTTTTATCCTTATGAACAAGAGTATAGTGATT
>NW_021178797.1:0-1352 GCF_002162155.2 Triticum dicoccoides
GTATGATAAATGGGTGCAGGGCACACCGCTGATGAAACCACTATGATACATGCATGTGAGGAACTCTGGTCCAACTTGTAGCTGATGTTATCGATGAAAAACACGGGCGACTTGAACACTCCATTCATTCATTACGTGTTTATCCATCAGGTGAACTGGCCATCCTTAATATGCCACGACAAAACAATGTACTCCCTCCGTCCGGAAATACTTGTCATCAAAATGGACAAAAAGAGATGTATTTAGAACTAAAACACATCTAGATACATACTCTTTTATCCATTTTAATGACAAGTATTTTGGGACGGAGGGAGTAGCAGAGAACATTTGCTCATGGGTATGGTAAAGAAATGACATGTCTTCTGCTCAATTGTTGTACAGAGCCGTGATGAATACAAGGTATCGTGTGGTAGCTAGATTGTCTAGTTCATCTAATGGGGAAGAAAAATTGAAAAGGCAATGAAAGCTACAATCCAAGTTAAGAGTATTTTGGTGCAGAGTAATTAAAAACAAGCAACCATCATATGCGTAACTAAAAAGGCATGTGATGGGGTTATGTGTGTGCCCTATGTGTGGCCTTGGCGAGGAAATGTTACTTCATATGCCCTTATCACATGTGAGCATCCAAGTTTATTCTTGGATTCTGCTTGAGAATATTTTGACATAAAACTCTCAAGGTTGCACCCGGAAACATGGTCAAGAGATATCTTTGATCCATATTTCCTTGATGCAAGGAAGATCGCTATTAATGCTTCAGTTATGTGGGAGATTTGGAGTAGCCGCAATAAAGATACTCATGTTGAGGAGAAGTACAAGCCACAAAAATCAATGTAATTCACTGATGAATTGAATGCTTCTTTGGAAATAATTGATCAAGGGCAAGCCAAGGATGTGGATAGTCCTCACTATCAATGCTCAATTTGAAAGTCCAAAAAATACTTCAATTAAATTCAAGTTTCAGATTCATTTTGTTATCTTTAGATTAATGCTCATAAACATCTACTAAATGCTTAATATATATAATTAGGGGTGAACTTGTGAATGGGCACATGAATGGAACTCAAACAAACAATCATATGCAGACAAGACCTGTGTTTGTCTTTTATTTCCAACTTTGAAATAGTCTAGTTCGGGTTCTTACATGATAGTGCATGTCACTTTATTTTTCACCGCTACAATGACCAAACCATGGTTTAAGAAAATGGTGTTTCATATATCTAGTACTAGAGTTCTTCTCTTCTCAGTTAGTGCCGACGATGCCAATTGGCGCAATGGTGGTCGAGAATATGGAGGGATGTAGACATTGCACATTGCTGGTAGCGTCTGCAACGCTAGGTTCCTTATTTTCTCGA
>NW_021178798.1:0-855 GCF_002162155.2 Triticum dicoccoides
TTTTGTGTGCAAAGAGGCATTATTTTCATTCGAGGACGTGCCTTCCTCTTTGCCTCCTGCTGTCACTAACATTTTGCAGGAGTTCGCTGACGTCTTTCCACAAGACGTGCCACCGGGATTACCGCCTATTCGAGGGATTGAGCATCAGATTGACTTAATTCCCGGTGCTTCACTGCCAAACCGTGCACCATACCGTACCAATCCAGAGGAGACGAAGGAGATTATGCGCCAAGTACAAGAGCTTCTCGACAAAGGTTATATACGCGAATCCCTTAGTCCTTGTGCTGTTCCTATTATTCTAGTGCCGAAAAAGGATGGTACATCACGTATGTGTGTTGATTGTAGAGGCATTAATAATATTACTATTCGTTATCGTCATCCTATTCCTAGGCTAGATGATATGCTTGATGAATTGAGTGGTTCTACAATATTCTCCAAAGTTGATTTGCGTACTGGCTACCACCAAATTCGTATGAAATTGGGAGATGAATGGAAAACAACATTTAAAACTAAGTTTGGATTATATGAGTGGTTAGTCATGCCTTTTGGGTTAACTAATGCACCTAGTACTTTCATGAGATTAATGAACGAAGTTTTACGTGCTTTCATTGGACGATTTGTGGTAGTTTACTTTGATGACATATTGATTTATAGCAGATCTTTGGAAGAACATTTGGAACATTTACGTGCTGTTTTTATTGCTCTACGTGATGCACGTTTGTTTGGTAACCTTGGGAAGTGCACCTTTTGCACCGACCGAGTATCTTTTCTTGGCTATGTTGTTACTCCACAGGGAATTGAAGTTGACAAAGCCAAGATTGAAGCTATTGAGAGTTGGCCGCAGCCCAAAACGGT
>NW_021178799.1:0-1023 GCF_002162155.2 Triticum dicoccoides
TGATTCACACAAATTTTTAAAAATTCAAATTTAAACTATTTAAAATTTAAAACTAATGGCACTAACAGAAAGTTTATAATTTTTGTGACGTAAAAGCAAAAAGAAATCACTAAAAAACTATAAGTATTTAGTTTTAAGTAGAAATAAAAAATAAATAGAAAAAAATTCTAATTTTATAGTAAAGTTATTCATAAACTAGTGATTCACACAAATTTTGAAAAATTCAAATTTAAACTATTTAAAATTTAAAACTAATGGCACTAACAGAAAGTTTATAATTTTTGTGACCTAAAAGCAAAAAGAAATCACTAAAAAACTGTAAGTATTTAGTTTTAAGTAGAAATAAAAAAATAAAAAACCAAAAAAATGTAGAAATAAAAAAGAAAAAACCAAAAAAATGCCACCTACTGGGCCTCCACGGCCTGAATACGACTAGAAACCCTACATGGGCCAGGATTCAGGCCCGCAGAAGGCCCAATAGGCCCACAGGCAAAGCAGTGTCAAATTAGGCCCATAGGCCTGCAGTTCAGAGGAGTTCGAGAGGGTGGAGGCAGCAGAGCTTATAAACTGGTGTTGGGCGCTGTCAACTAGCGATGTGGGACTAAACTTATGGGCGCGGGGCAGCACAAGGATATTGGTCCCGGTTGGTGGCCCCAACCGAGACTAAAGGTGGAATTGGTCCCGGTTGGTGGCACCAACCGTGACCATTGCCGCCCTTTAGTCCCAGTTGGTGCCACCAACCGGGACCAATGGGCTTCGCTTCCCGCCCTTTGGGCTGCCGAAAAGAGGCCATTGGTCTCGGTTTTTGGCACCAACCGGGACTAATGCCCACCTTTAGTCCCGGTTGCTGCCACGAACCGAGACTAAAGCCTCTTCTATATAAGGCCACACTTTGGAATTTTTCATTCTCATCTTGCAGTTGCCGCCCCTAACGCCGCCAGGCTGCCCGACGCCGCCCGCCCCCATCGTTGCCGTCGCCCGCGCCGCGCGCCGCCCCGGCCCGCCCCCGTTGCCGTCGCCCTC
>NW_021178799.1:3048-4665 GCF_002162155.2 Triticum dicoccoides
ACATGTTACTTTCGCCTAATGATGAAGACATGGTTTTGTTGAATCCTGAGACACTACGCAACCTCCCGACCCCTCGGCGATCCTCTCGAACATGAGAGGAAGAAGAGGATCGTCGAGGGGTCGAGGGTTCCAGGGTCGTCGAGGGGTCGAGGATCGCCGAGGGGTCGAGAGAGGTTTCCTAGTGTCAAAGTATTGAAGAAATCCATGCCTTCATCATTAGCCGGAAGTAACCAGGGCATGTTGGTACGAAGTTCTGCAAAGTTGTTTTGAAATGGAGTCCTGGATAGAATAATCCGCCTTTTGGTACCAATTCAGCAAAGGCCTTCCAAATAGCGATATTCGGAAGGCTCTTGCTGAACTTTGTACCAAAAGGCGTATTATCCTCTCTGGGAGTCCGTTCCAGAACAACTTTGAAGAGCTTCGTACCATCATGCACATGTTACTTTTGCCTAATGATGAAGACATGGTTTTGTTGAATCCTGAGACACTAGGCAACCTCCCGACCCCTCGGCGATCCTCTTATTTTTCTTCTTCTTCCTCTTTTTTTTTATCGGGAACGAGGGTCGTCGAGGGACATAGATGTAGTGTCGTCGTTGTCGATATATACCCCCTCCTGATAGCTTACTATGATCAGGTAGCTAGTTCTACGTTTGGCACTAATATATCCATCTGTCATGTTTGAATAATAATTGCCATGTTGTAAATATTTGTAGAAACTATGGACATCGCCCTAGACGAAGCAACAAAAGAAGCGTTGCTGAGGGACATAATCGCAGAAGGAACTGATGCCATCTCGTTGTTTCTCAACGAAACCGATGGTCTGGAAGGAGAGGGTGAACAAGCTGGCTACGGTGACCTAATGCCGGTGCAAGAAGAAGAACATGAGGACGGCTCTGGTGACCCAATGCCGGTGCAAGAAGGAGACCATGATGACAGCTCCAGTGACCGAACCGAGTCCGGCCAGGTATATATATTAGTTAAGCCTATGCTGACTAGCAGTTTGATGCATTCATTGTTTTGGTATGTACACATATTAATTAAGTCTTTGTTCTTTTTTCTAGCCCTCCAGATCGAGCACAACTTCGGTAAAGAGACGAGGCCCGAAGAAAAAGTTGAGCTCGGATGAAAAGTTTGAGATCATAGCAATCGCGCCCGACGGCCAACCTATTGAACCCCTCCAGACAAAGAGCACATTTGTTTCTCAGTGCGGGGTTATGGTTAGGGACAAGATCCCGATAAGCATCCAGCAATGGTTTAAGCCGGCTACAGAAGATCCTGAGGTGTCTTATTTCAATGATATGCAGAAAAATGATCTTTGGACTGAGCTGAAGTCAAATTTCACCCTACCGCCTGAGGATAATCCAGAGAACCTAGTTAAAGAGAAATTAATCAAGTCTTTTGCTCTGAAGAGGATGGCAGAACTATTCAGGAGGTGGAAGAAAGAGCTGAATAAGTTTGTCGAAAATAACGAGACACCAGAATTCAAGGGCAGATATGAGAAGATCAGAGATCACTGGCCCGCATTTGTGGCCTACAAGACATCGGAAAAGAGTCAGAAGATGTCAGCGACAAACAAGCAAAATGCTGCGAAGAAGAAGCTTCACCATCGCACGGGGT
>NW_021178800.1:0-1024 GCF_002162155.2 Triticum dicoccoides
TGGTATCAGAGCCAGGTTTATTGCGTAGATTCTTTGCACGAGTAGAACACAAAGTAGTTGTGGGCGTTGATGTTGTTCAATATGCTTACCGTTACTAGTCCAATCTTGTTTCGACGGTATTGTGGGATGAAGCGGCCCGGACCGACCTTACACGTACTCTTACGTGAGACAGGTTCCACCGATTGACATGCACTTGGTGCATAAGGTGGCTAGCGGGTGCCAGTCTCTCCCACTTTAGTCGGAACGGATTCGATGAAAAGGGTCCTTATGAAGGGTAAATAGCAATTGGCATATCACGTTGTGGTTTTGCGTAGGTAAGAAACGTTCTTGCTAGAAACCCATAGCAGCCACGTAAAACATGCAAACAACAATTAGAGGACGTCTAACTTGTTTTTGCAGGGTATGCTATGTGATGTGATATGTCCAAGAATGTGATGAATGATATGTGATGTATGAGATTGATCATGTTCTTGTAATAGGATTCACGACTTGCATGTCGATGAGTATGACAACCGGCAGGAGCCATAGGAGTTGTCTTTATTTTTGTATGACCTGCGTGTCATTGAAGAACGCCATGTAAACTACTTTACTTTATTGCTAAACGCGTTAGTCATAGAAGTAGAAGTAGTCGTTGGCGTGACAACTTCATGAAGACACGATGATGGAGATCATGATGATGGAGATCATGGTGTCATGCCGGTGACAAGATGATCATGGAGCCCCGAAGATGGAGATCAATGGAGCTATATGATATTGGCCATATCATGTCACAACTATATAATTGCATGTGATGTTTATTATGATTATGCATCTTGTTTACTTAGGACGACGGTAGTAAATAAGATGATCCCTTACAAAATTTCAAGAAGTGTTCTCCCCTAACTGTGCACCATTGCTACAGTTCGTCGCTTCTAAGCACCACGTGATGATCGGGTGTGATGGATTCTTACGTTCACATACAACGGGTGTAAGACAGTTTTACACAGCGAAAACACTTAGGGTTAACTTGACGAGCCTAGCATGT
>NW_021178801.1:0-1145 GCF_002162155.2 Triticum dicoccoides
ATGTTGATCAGAAATGACGTAGAATTTCTGGAAAGCATATAGGGTTATTTTGAAAGTGTTTTTCAATGGAAAGCCTGGATTAAGCTACTTGAACATTGAGCATCAAGATCTATAAGGATAGATCAAAATGCTTAATAATACTTTCAAATGAGCACATACCTTGACATGATCTTGAAGGTGTTCAAGATGGACCAGTCAAAGAAGGAGTTCTTGCCTGAGTTGTAAGGTACGAAGTTAAGACTTAAAGCTCGACCACGGCAGAATAGAGAGAAAGGACGAAGGTCGTCCCCTATGCTTTAGACGTAGGCTCTACAGTATGCTATGCTGTGTACCGCACCGAAAGTGTGCCTTGCCATGAGTCAGTCAAGGGGTACAAGAGTGATCCATGAATGGATCATAGGACAGCGGTCAAAGTTATCCTTGGTAACTAGTGGACTAAGGAATTTTCTCGATTATGGAGGTGGTAAAAGAGTTCGTCGTAAAGGTTACGACGATGCAAGCTTGACACCTATCCGGATAGCTCTGAGTAGAGAGACCGGATACATATAATGGAGCAATAATTTAGAATAGCTCCAAGTAGAACAGTTGTTTGGAATAGCTCCAAATAGAGCGTGGTAGCTGCATCTAGGAGATGACCTAGAGATTTGTAAAGCACACACAGATCTGAAAGGTTCAGACCCGTTGACTAAAACCTCTCTCACAAGCAACATGATCAAACATAAAACTCATTGAGTGTTAATCACATAGTGATGTGAACTAGACTACTGACTCTAGTAAACTCTTGGGTATTAGTCACATGGCGATGTGACCTGTGAGTGTTAATCACATGGCGATGTGAACTAGATTATTGACTCTAGTGCAAGTGGGAGACTGTTGGAAATATGCCCTAGAGGCAATAATAAAAGTATTATTATATTTCAATGTTCATGATAAATGTCTTTTATTCATGCTATAACTGTATTATCCGGAAATCGTAATACACGTGTGAATACATAGACCACAATATGTCCCTAGTGAGCCTCTAGTTGACTAGCTCGTTGTGATCAACAGATAGTCATGGTTTCCTGGCTATGGACATTGGATGTCGTTGATAACGGGATCACATCATTAGGAGAATGATGTGATGGACAAGACCCAATCCTAAG
>NW_021178802.1:0-1039 GCF_002162155.2 Triticum dicoccoides
ACAGAAGCTCAAGAATATATTTTTCCTGATTTAACACAATACCATCTTGAGTTTTCTTGACTTCAATACCCAAGAAGAAATGCAAATCACCTAGGTCCTTCAAGGCAAACTCTGAGCTCAAATCATGCAAAAGAGCATTAGTAGCATTTTGTGAAGAACTTGCAACTATGATATCATCAACATATATAAGCACAAAAATGACTACTCCTGCCTTGTTATAAATAAACAAGGATGTGTCAGCCTTGGAAGCAACAAAGCCAAGATATTTTAACTGTGAGCTCAATCTGGAATACCATGCTCTGGGTGCTTGCTTTAGACCATAGAGTGCTTTATCAAGCTTGCAGACATACTGTGGCAATTTCTTACTCTCATACCCAGGTGGTTGTCTCATAAACACTTCCTCTTCCACAACACCGTGCAGAAACGCATTCTGTACATCTAGCTGCCTTAAACTCCATCCTCTGGATACAGCAATGGCTAACACAAGTCTGATAGTTGCAGCTTTCACAACGGGACTAAAGGTGTCCTCATAGTCAATGCCATAACGTTGCTTAAAGCCCTTTGCAACTAGACGTGCCTTATATCTGTCAATGGAGCCATCTGCCTTCTTCTTAATTCTATACATCCATTTGCAATCAATAATATTTTTACCTCTCTAATTTGGTACAAGATGCCAAGTCTTATTCCTCATGAGCGCAGAATACTCCTCATCCATTGCCTTTTTCCATTTAGGATCATCAAGTGCATTCTTCAACGATGTTGGTTCTCCTGAAATACACAACATTCCATATGGTATAGTTCCATCTTTCCTAATTTTAGGATTCCGTATACCTTTCTGTAGCCGGGTCATAACATGTGAAGAAACCTCTCGCTGCACCGCTGGTATACTTGCCACAGAAGATCCAGGAGAATCTGCTGATGCAGTGGACTGATTTGTCGTCATATGCGCAGGGGATCCTGTGGCTTCTGGTGTGGCTGCCCCTCCTGCAGGCACTGGCGCAGAGGATCCGCCACCCGACCGCGACTGGAGGCGCGCGTG
>NW_021178803.1:0-1498 GCF_002162155.2 Triticum dicoccoides
CTGAGTGGCTTGAATTTTTGGACCAGGCACATGTATGGGAATTTGCCCAGTACGTAAAAGTGGATATTCTTGTTTACCTATTGAAAGGAGAATAATAATGACTCTAAGATTAGGTGTTTAGAGAAGCAACCCATCGAGCTAGCTTGTGCACTAGTATAAATACACAACTCACGGTGACACAGCAAATCTCATCCATCATTACACACACGCACATCTTTCCTCCATTTCCTAAGGCATCATTAGCGATGGAGTACTCGCCAAAGCTAGCGGCGGCACTGCTCTTAGCTCTCGCGTCCGCCATGATCGTCACCGCCCAGAACGGGGCCGATGACATGCTGAACGCCCACAATGAAGTGCGCGCCGCCGTCGGTGTGGGGCCAGTGACGTGGGACCCCATAGTGGCGGCGTACGCGCAGTCGTACGCGGAGAAGCGCCGTGCCGACTGCCAGCTACTACTCTCTCCGGAGGTGCGCCCATACGGAGAGAACCTTTTTCGGGCCGCTGGGGCCGAATGGAATGCGGTGGACGCAGTGATTTATTGGGCGTCCGGGAAGCAGTACTACGACCACGCCACCAACACCTGCTCCGCACCTACGGGTGAGTCGTGCATGGGATACCTGCAGTTGGTGTGGAGGGACACCAAGACCATCGGCTGCGGCGCTGTCCTCTGTGACGGCAACGCTGGCGTGTTTGTCATCTGCAGCTACAGCCCGCCCCCCGTGCTCGGGCAGATTCCGTACTAGGCTACGTGCCAAGTATATATGCATGCGGCTATGCATGCATGCACGTAGCACCATGTTGCTTAAATAAATAATTAAGGGATACTCCTAGGGCTGGGCACTAATTCTCGGTCGATTGATGTCACCGATGTGTGTGTGTGTGTGTGCCCAGAATCCCTCCTCCCTTCACTCCTGTATCGTTCCGGGCTTTGATTGTTATTGTATTTGTCCCGCAAGTTGTGATTGGCTTGTATTTGTTTGTATTTGAACTTGTTATTCCCATTGTATCTTGGCTTTGCTGTGGTTAGCTCTAGTTTAGTAGGAACCAGATAAAAGCCAACACAATATCACGTTTATCTTAAGTTGTGTTGCTAGAGAGCAAAACTTACATTTTTCTTATACTTTAGATAATCTGATTTCAGCAATGTATTTTAAAAATGAAATAAGAAAATTTCTTCTAGGGATCAAAGAAAAGTTTTTAGTGGCAGCTTATTGAAGGTTATTTAGCAACAATGCATGAAACTTTTTCACATGACATGCGCTGATTTATGGGCATTAATTTGGATAGCAGAGCAAATAATAATATACTACTTTATTAATAGAGCACAACTCTTATGACAAGGTCTACTTAAGCAAGATGCAAGTTAAAGATCCAAGATTCCAAAATGAGACGGTTACACTATTACAGGTTCTGCTTGGGACAAGAAAATAATTCCATCCCTGAATACTACAACAACTCAAACACCAGAATGACCACGGCCGCACTAGCTGTCCTTGTC
>NW_021178804.1:0-4077 GCF_002162155.2 Triticum dicoccoides
GTCGCTTTCACCGCCTCCGGAGCAAACGGGTGGTGGAGTGGACGCCAGCGGAAGAATGGGCGTCGACGAGGGAGTCCTCAGTGCGGCTAAGTCCAAGGACAAGGCGGCACAGACCTCGGCGTCCATGCGCGCACCGCGCCCCTCTTAGGAGGCGCGGGACCAGCAGCGTCATGGCGTTCGCAGCGCCATACGTCCGCTGGGCCAAGATCAAGCTGGTAGTTCTCGTGGCGCTCAAGACCAACATGCACGTCAACATGCTGGCTCGAGCGAAGTACGGTCGTCTGGACGGGGCACTGCTCCTTCTAACGTGGTTAGGAGTCCGAGCACGCCCCACTCCTCGCACCGTTCACCTCCGCCGCCCACCACTCCAGCGGAAGCCTTGGCGAGAGCTCAACTGCTCCTAGACTATCCTCCGACGGCGGACAAGACCGACGAATGGAGGGCCACTATTCAGAGCCTCATCGGCTTCGCCAACGGCGACACTGCGCGGCAACCAAGCACCTCGCTGCCGCGGCGGGACAGCCGGACGCGAGCCGATGGCAACAAGACCGGGGGAGGTGCGACTTCCATGCACTCTCCACTACGAAGGCCAAAATCGCCGACTCGCCGGGTCCACCCCAACAGCGGCTCCACCGCGTCGTCGGACCCACGAGCCCGTCGCGACCAGCGCCAAGTTCTCCATGAACGACAACAAGAAGACGCTCGAACCCGCATCGAGCGCCGAAGAGAAGCGCGACGTCAATCCGACAAGCGCGCTGGGCTCTCTGTTGACATGCATGCGCCAGGGGAACCAGGCGATCTGCCGTACGCGGTAGGTTGTCCTGCGTTCACCCGTGAGCTGCGGCAAGTCCAGTGGCCCAACACAAAAAATTTCAAACCAGACGTACCAGAGAAGTACGACGGCAAGACGCATCCGTCGGAGTTTCTCAGCATCTACACCATCGCGGTGCAGGCTGCCGGGGGACGGGACGACAAGATCCTTGCCAACTACTTCCCGCTGGTACTCAAGCCCAACGTCAGGTCCTGGCTCATGCACTTGCCGGACAATTCCATCTCCTCTTGGGCAGATTTATGCCATCAGTTTGTCGGCGCCTTTACAGGCGGCCACAAGCCATGGCCAAGAGAGCGATCTTCATCTGCTCGCCCAGAAGGAAGGAGAGCCACTGCGCAAGTACATTCAGAGATTCAGCCGTGTACAGCACAACATCCCAAACGTCCACCCCGCCGCGGTCATCAGCGTGTTCCATCAGAACGTGCAAAACCGAAGAATGAGGGAGGAGATGGCGATGTGTAAGATCAGAGACGTCAGCGAGCTTTACGCCCTGGCCGACAAGTGTGCACGCGCTGAAGAGGGGAGGAGGCTCCCCGGAGAGAGTACAGGAGCAGGAGGATCCGACAGTGAGGATGCCGCCCCGACAAGGAAAGGCCGGCGGCGGAACAACAGAAGGAAAAAGGGCAAGGAAGTGCTAGCTGTCGAGCAGACCGGCAACGGAGGTGGCGCCAAGGAAGCTAAAGCTGGTGGCTCCGACAAGGAGGCCCAGCCTGTGGAGGCCGCCGACAAGCAGGACAGCTCCGACAAGCAGTACTGTAAGATTCACCGCACCAAGGGTCACGATCTCCAGAACTGCAAGAAAGTCGAACAGCTTGTTGAGCAACAGAAAGCTGAGTACGAGCGGCGCGACAAGGAGAAGGCCCAGGAAGGAACTGGTGGATCCGGCAAGAAACGTCCCGGCCGAGGAGGACGCCGCGGCAAGGCCAAGCAGCGGCAAGGAGACAGACCTCCCCGCGGCCGTGACAAGGATGAAGATGACGACGACGACGAAGACGTGGATGATGATGAGGCCGATGAGCAGGAATTTCAGAAAGCTACAGAGGTCCTGTGCGTTGACAGTGGTGCTTCTCTACATGCTTCGCACCGCCAACTCAAGCAGTGGATGCGGGAGGTTAATGCAGCAGAACCATCCGTAGAGTCACGCAAGCCTCTGAAATGGTCCAGCACCCCTATCATCTTCGACATTGAGGATCACCCTGATCGCATAACTGCGGTCGGGTGCTTGCCGATGTTGGTTTCACCAACTATCCGCAACCTTAAGGTCACGAAGATGCTAGTTGACGGCGGGGCCGGCTTGAACCTGATCTCCTCCGCGGTCCTTCAGAAACTCCAGATCCCTGACAGCGAGCTCGAAGAGACCGGCACATTCCAAGGAATCAACCCGGGAAGGAGCAAGCCGAAGGGGAAGATCACGCTACCGGTCACATTTGGCAGCGAGCTGAATTTCAGAACTGAGAGGGTCACATTTGACGTTGCCGATTTTCCATTACCCTACAACGGGATCCTTGGCCGTCCAGCGCTCGCCAAGTTTATGGCAGCCTCTCACTATGCATACAACATGCTCAAGATGCCAGGCCCGATAAGTGTCATCTCTGTCCCCGGCGACAAGAAGGATGCCCTTATCTGCGCCGACAAGATCTACCGGGAAGCAGCAGCCGCAGCTGATCACAACACACTTGCCGCTGAAGCTCCCGGGGGGAAGAAGAAGACAAAGTGCGGCAAGAGCTCTGATGCCCACTCCGGCAAGCGCACCTCTTCGGAGTGCTGCGCTACCGTCGAGGACGCACCATCGAGCTCCACCGGCAAGTGCAAGAAGACGATGGCAGCTCCACCCGAGACCAAGAAGGTGTCCGCCAAGGAGGACGGCACTGGTGGTACCTTCACCATCAGTGCCACGCTTGACCCCAAATAGGAAAGCGCGCTCATTGCTTTCCTGCGGGGCGAATGTCAACGTGTTTGCATGGAAACCGTCTGATATCCCCGGTGTTCCCAGGAAAGTAATTGAGCACCACCTAGCCGTTTGTCCTCATGCTCGGCCCGTCAAGCAGAAAGTCAGGAAGCAAGCAGTGGAGCGCCAAGAGTTCATTGCAGAAGAGATCAGGAAATTGGAAGCAGCAGGCCTTGTCTGAGGAGTGCTCCATCCCACGTGGTTGGCTAATCCTGTAGTCGTGCGCAAGGCGAACGGGAAATGGAGGCTTTGTATAGACTTCACTGATGTCAATAGAGCTTGTCCCAAAGATCCATTTCCCTTGCCGCGCATTGACCAGATTGTTGACTCCACAGCTGGATGTGATTTGCTTTCATTTCTTGATGCATATTCAGGATACCATCAAATATTCATGGCAGAAGAGGATGAGGAAAAAACCGCATTTATCACCCCTTGCGGCACATACTGTTTTGTACGGATGCCCTTTGGGTTGAAGAATGCTGGTTCAACATTTGCAAGGGTAGTCCATGTCGCTTTTGAGCCACAGATACACAGAAATGTGGAAGCCTACATGGATGATATAGTGGTCAAGAGCAAGGACAAGGCTACCCTGATCCAAGATTTAGAAGAAACTTTTGCAAGTCTGCGCAAGATCAACCTCAAGCTCAACCCCGAGAAGTGCGTGTTTGGAGTTCCTTCCGGCAAGCTTCTCGGGTTCTTTGTGTCTCAGCAGGGAATTGAAGCCAGCCCCGACAAGATCAAGGCCATCGAGCAGATTGAAGCACCGAAGCGCGTCAAGGATGTGCGAAGGCTTGCCGGTTGCGTGGCTGCTCTCAGCAGGTTTATCTCTAAGTCTGCTGAGCGCGCCCTGCCGTTTTTCAAAATATTGAAAAAGGCAGGTCCAATGAAATGGACTCCGGAAGCGGAGGATGCGCTGCAGGACTTGAAGAGGTACCTGTCCTCCACTCCAATACTTGTCGCACCTAAGCCACAAGAGAAGTTGCTGCTGTACCTAGCGGCAACCAATCAAGTGGTTAGTTCTGCGTTAGTAGCAGAGAGGGAGGCGGATGATGAGCCAGCGACCGCGACAAGTGAATCCAGCGACAAGCAGGGAGCTTCTCCGACAAGCTCTGGTCCCGACAAAGATGAATCTGCGCAGACGTGCAAGGAGGTGCAGAAGAAGATGGTGCAGCGCCCAGTTTACTTTGTCAGCTCCCTTCTCTAGGGGGCTAGGTCGAGGTACTCTGGTGTGCAAAAATTGCTTTTCGGCCTTCTCATGGCCTCGAGAAAGCTGTGCCATTACTTCCAGGCACACGAG
>NW_021178805.1:0-1722 GCF_002162155.2 Triticum dicoccoides
CCGCCTGCACAAGGTGTGGATTTTCTGCGACCAACCTCGCCATCACCGCCTCATCGCTCTCACGGGTGTCTTGATGCTCCAGGATGATGTGGGCATCCCTCTCTCCGCATGGGATAGAATATTCACTGACATACTGATGAACTCCTCCGCCTCCTGGGATTCGATTTCTGGGAAGTTCATCTCGTTCCACGGCCCGAGCTTTCCAATAGCTGATGCCGAAGGCGCACACGCGGCGAGGTCTGCCGACTGGAAGGTGTCGACCCAATTGTGCTAGTCATTGCACTTCATCTCGACGCTGTAGCGGCCGAAGTCTCGCAACCGAACACCGTGGAAGCCGGTTTTCTCTTTGGTGTGTGTTCCAATGGCATCCTTAGAGGCGGCGAGCGATTGGAAGAGGGTGGACGACGGATCCGAAGGTGCCACGCAATGCGACGGTGGTAGCTGCCAGATTAGATCAATGGGGCAGTGTGGCACGACGGCGATTGAGGTGGCCGCCGATTGTAAATGGGGTGGTGCGGCAGCGGGCGGTGGCGGTGCGGCAATTGGAAGAAGGGCGGTGGATCTGGTGGGTGAGGTGGTGCGATGGTGACTAGATTCGATGGGGCAGCAGCGTGGGATGAAAAACGGTTATGGGTGATAGTGCAGAAAACCTTTAGATCCCTCGGTAGGGGTCCAGGCATAGTTGGAAGTCTTGGATCGGAGGTCACACAGGGATTTTACGTAGGTTTGGATCTCCGAAGAGTAATACCCTACATCCTGCTTGCTTTTGTTATTCATGGTGAAAGGGATACCTCGTGCGAGGGATTACTATGGTGTATGAAGTTGCTACCGAGAGTTTATCTATCTGAGAATAGATGGGAATGAGATTCATCTAGCCTCCCCTTATATACAAGGTGGATGCTAGGATTTTACAGGAGGAGGGATGCGATCTAGGTCGCCGCCACCCTTGCTTGGGAGGCAAGATGGTCATCAGGTGGCTATCTTCTCGTTAGGGCTCGCTCTGTCGTTGGGCCTTGCGGACCCCTTGGCAGGCCTTTAGCCGGGCTCCCTACAGTGAGCCATCCCTGGTGTATGACACCGTCAATGGGGAAGGTTCTTGACATGCCAGTTGGGATGCGGGCGGCTCAATTTTGGGTTTGTGGCAGCCGCACGAGTGCCATATATTTGTAGTTGGCACTACCCTATTTTTGGATGTCCTAGAAATTTCTTGCAAGATTTACAATAAGGGTGATGTTAGAGTTACGTTTTTGGCCCCCAAAATGCCCTAAAAAGCGGTTATGCCCTAAAACAGGGTACCTGTTGAAGATGCTCTTAGGAGGCGTTTGATAGTCGACACGCCTTTTACGTTTTTCGGAAGGTTGTCAGGGTTAGGTCTGGCTAAGTGGATATAGATAAAACCATGTTGTGCAACTCGTTTAGTCTCCTGCATCCTCCCCAACGTGGCTGAGAAAAATTTGACACGTGACTATTTGGTAGCAAGCATTTCCTCCAAGATGTAGTGTGTTGTTGTTTGGTTATGTATGCACAGACGATAAATCTCACGTTTTATTGAACTTACCTCACATGGGAGTAGGGTGTTGAAGGAAGACGCCAAGGGCCAACTCAAGGTAGAAGAAGGTGTGACGATCCTTGAATGCTCATCCAACGATTATGAAATCAATTGGGTATGGATCATTTTTCAGGCGACTGACGCCCAATTGTGACACGTTTGTATAATCAATA
>NW_021178806.1:0-1722 GCF_002162155.2 Triticum dicoccoides
CCGCCTGCACAAGGTGTGGATTTTCTGCGACCAACCTCGCCATCACCGCCTCATCGCTCTCACGGGTGTCTTGATGCTCCAGGATGATGTGGGCATCCCTCTCTCCGCATGGGATAGAATATTCACTGACATACTGATGAACTCCTCCGCCTCCTGGGATTCGATTTCTGGGAAGTTCATCTCGTTCCACGGCCCGAGCTTTCCAATAGCTGATGCCGAAGGCGCACACGCGGCGAGGTCTGCCGACTGGAAGGTGTCGACCCAATTGTGCTAGTCATTGCACTTCATCTCGACGCTGTAGCGGCCGAAGTCTCGCAACCGAACACCGTGGAAGCCGGTTTTCTCTTTGGTGTGTGTTCCAATGGCATCCTTAGAGGCGGCGAGCGATTGGAAGAGGGTGGACGACGGATCCGAAGGTGCCACGCAATGCGACGGTGGTAGCTGCCAGATTAGATCAATGGGGCAGTGTGACACGACGGCGATTGAGGTGGCCGCCGATTGTAAATGGGGTGGTGCGGCAGCGGGCGGTGGCGGTGCGGCAATTGGAAGAAGGGCGGTGGATCTGGTGGGCGAGGTGGTGCGATGGTGACTAGATTCGATGGGGCAGCAGCGTGGGATGAAAAACGGTTATGGGTGATAGTGCAGAAAACCTTTAGATCCCTCGGTAGGGGTCCAGGCATAGTTGGAAGTCTTGGATCGGAGGTCACACAGGGATTTTACGTAGGTTTGGATCTCCGAAGAGTAATACCCTACATCCTGCTTGCTTTTGTTATTCATGGTGAAAGGGATACCTCGTGCGAGGGATTACTATGGTGTATGAAGTTGCTACCGAGAGTTTATCTATCTGAGAATAGATGGGAATGAGATTCATCTAGCCTCCCCTTATATACAAGGTGGATGCTAGGATTTTACAGGAGGAGGGATGCGATCTAGGTCGCCGCCACCCTTGCTTGGGAGGCAAGATGGTCATCAGGTGGCTATCTTCTCGTTAGGGCTCGCTCTGTCGTTGGGCCTTGCGGACCCCTTGGCAGGCCTTTAGCCGGGCTCCCTACAGTGAGCCATCCCTGGTGTATGACACCGTCAATGGGGAAGGTTCTTGACATGCCAGTTGGGATGCGGGCGGCTCAATTTTGGGTTTGTGGCAGCCGCACGAGTGCCATATATTTGTAGTTGGCACTACCCTATTTTTGGATGTCCTAGAAATTTCTTGCAAGATTTACAATAAGGGTGATGTTAGAGTTACGTTTTTGGCCCCCAAAATGCCCTAAAAAGCGGTTATGCCCTAAAACAGGGTACCTGTTGAAGATGCTCTTAGGAGGCGTTTGATAGTCGACACGCCTTTTACGTTTTTCGGAAGGTTGTCAGGGTTAGGTCTGGCTAAGTGGATATAGATAAAACCATGTTGTGCAACTCGTTTAGTCTCCTGCATCCTCCCCAACGTGGCTGAGAAAAATTTGACACGTGACTATTTGGTAGCAAGCATTTCCTCCAAGATGTAGTGTGTTGTTGTTTGGTTATGTATGCACAGACGATAAATCTCACGTTTTATTGAACTTACCTCACATGGGAGTAGGGTGTTGAAGGAAGACGCCAAGGGCCAACTCAAGGTAGAAGAAGGTGTGACGATCCTTGAATGCTCATCCAACGATTATGAAATCAATTGGGTATGGATCATTTTTCAGGCGACTGACGCCCAATTGTGACACGTTTGTATAATCAATA
>NW_021178807.1:0-1106 GCF_002162155.2 Triticum dicoccoides
GTGCCCATGGCCTTCTGAAAAGAATCCCAAAACTTGGAGGTAAAGATGCTGCCACGGTCTGAAGATATCACTTGAGGAATACCGTGCAGAGAGACAATGCGAGAGGTATAGAGTTCCGCCAATTGAGCTGCAGTGATCGACTCTTTGATAGGCAGAAAGTGAGCCACTTTGGTGAGCTTGTCGACGACAACAAATATAGCATCATTGCCACGCTTGGACTTTGGAAACCCAGTCACGAAGTCCATTTCAATGTGGTCAAACTTCCATTCTGGAATGGCAAGAGGTTGGAGGAGACCAGCTGGCCTTTGGTGTTCTGCCTTCACTCTTCTGCAGACATCACATTCATTCACGAATTGAGCGATCTCACGCTTCATTCGAGTCCACCAATAAGCTTGCTTGAGGTCCTGATACATCTTCGTACTACCAGGGTGGATGGAGAGGAGAGAGTTGTGAGCCTCGTTCATGATCACCTTACGAAGTTCACCTTTGGGCACAACAATTCGATCCCCGAAGAAGAGAGTGTCCTTGTCATCAATTCGGTAGCACTTGTACTTGGACTGACTCTTTGCAATACCAATCTTCACCTTTTTCACCATAGCATCAAGAAGTTGGGCTTGGCGAATCTGGTCTTCTAAGGTAGGAGAAACTTGAAGGTTGGCGAGGAAACCTTGAGGAACAACTTGCAGATTAAGTTTGCGGAAAGCTTCACAAAGCTCGGGTTGATAAGGCTTGAGAATCAGACTGTTGCAATATGCTTTTCTGCTCAAAGCGTCAGCAATCACATTAGCCTTGCCTGGAGTATACTCGATACTCGGATTGTACTCTTGAATCATTTCGACCCATCGAGTCTGCCTGAGGTTGAGATTAGGCTGAGTGAAGATGTACTTGAGACTCTTGTGATCAGTGAAAATATCCACTTTCCTTCCCAATAGAAGATGTCTCCAAGTCAACAAAGCATGCACAACTGCCGCCAACTCGAGATCATGAGTGGGGTAGTTCTTCTCATTAGGTTTCAACTGGCGAGAGGTATAAGCAACAACTTTCTTCTCTTGCATCAGTACAGCACCGAGACCTTGGAGAGAGGCATCACAAAAGACCTCGTACGG
>NW_021178808.1:0-1266 GCF_002162155.2 Triticum dicoccoides
TAGGGTTTTACCTCCATCAAGAGGGCCCGAACCTGGGTAAAACATCGTGTCCCCTGCCTCCTGTTACCATCCAGCCTAGACGCACAGTTCGGGACCCCCTACCCGAGATCCGCCGGTTTTGACACCGACAGTATACCTTTTACCTCAGATCCGAAGGCAAGATCTTTGTTGCCAAGAACGGGTCCTTTCTGGAGAAAGAGTTTCTCTCGAGAGAAGTAAGTGGGAGGAAAGTAGAACTCGATGAAGTACTGCCTCTTGAACAGGAAAGTAGTGCAGCTCAGGAAGATGTTCCTGTGGTGCCTGCACCGACTAGAGAGGAAGTTAATGATAATGATCAAGGTACTTCGGATCAAGTTGCTACTGAACTTCGAAGGTCCACAAGGACACGTTCCACACCAGAATGGTATGGCAACCCTGTTCCGGAAATCGTGTTGTTAGACAACGGTGAACCTTCGAACTATGAAGAAGCAATGGCGGGCCCAGATTCCAACAAATGGCTTGAAGCCATGCAATCCGAGATAGGATCCATGTATGAAAACAAAGTATGGACTTTGATAGACTTGCCCGATGATCGGCGAGTGATAGAGAATAAATGGATCTTTAAGAAGAAGACGGACGTGGATGGTAATGTTACCATCTATAAGGCTCGACTTGTCGCTAAGGGTTATCAACAAGTTCAAGGGGTTGACTACGATGAGACCTTCTCACCCGTAGCGAAGCTGAAGTCCGTCTGAATCATGTTAGCAATTGCCGCATACTATGATTATGAGATATGGCAAATGGACGTCAAAACGGCATTCCTTAACGGCTTTCTTAAGGAAGAATTGTATATGATGCAGCCGGAAGGTTTTGTCGATCCTAAGAATGCTAACAAGGTATGCAAGCTCCAGCGCTCCATCTATGGGCTGGTGCAAGCATCTCGGATTTGGAACATTCGCTTTAATGAAATGATCAAAGCGTTTGGGTTTATGCAGACTTATGGAGAAGCCTGCGTTTACAAGAAAGTGAGTGGGAGCTCTGTAGCATTTCTCATATTATATGTGGATGACATACTTTTGATGGGAAATGATATAGAACTTTTGGACAGTATTAAGGCCTACTTGAATAAGTGTTTTTCAATGAAGGACCTTGGAGAAGCTGCTTACATATTAGGCATCAAGATCTATAGAGATAGCTCGAGACGCCTCATAGGTCTTTCACAAAGCACATACCTTGATAAGATATTGAAGAAGTTCAATATGGATCAGTCCAAGAAGGGGTTCTTGC
>NW_021178809.1:0-1747 GCF_002162155.2 Triticum dicoccoides
CAAATGTAACCAAACAAGATCTCCAGGTGCAAACACAACATGTTTTCTACCCTTATCTCCAGCAAGTTTATATTTAGCATTCATGCGCTCAATGTTTTCCTTAGTTAACTCATGCATTTTTAAAATCAATTCAGCATGTTGTTTAGCATCAAAATTAACCTTCTCCGAAGATGGAAGAGGCAACAAATCAATAGGTGCACGAGGTAGGAAACCATACACAACTTCAAAAGGGCACATCTTAGTAGTAGAATGCAATGAACGATTATAAGCAAATTCAATATGAGGCAAGCATTCCTCCCACATTTTCTTATTATTCTTCAAAACAGCCCTAAGCATAGTAGACAACGTTCTATTGGCTACTTCAGTTTGTCCATCAGTTTGGGGGTGACAAGTAGTACTAAAAAGCAGTTTAGTCCCCAACTTAGCCCATAAACATCTCCAAAAATGGCTAAGAAATTTAGTAGCACGATCTGAAACAATAGTATTTGGCACACCATGCAAGCGAATAATTTCACGAAAGAACAAATCAGCAACATTAACAGCATCATCGCTTTTATGACATGGTATAAAGTGTGCCATTTTCGAGAATCTATCCACGACAACAAATATGCTATCCCTCCCCTTCTTTGTTCGAGGTAAACCTAAAACAAAGTCCATAGATATATCCTCCCAAGGAACACTAGGTACAGGCAAAGGCATATATAAACCATGAGGATTGAGTCGTGACTTAGCTTTTTGACATGTAGTGCAGCGAGCAATAAAACGCTCAACATCCCGTCTCATCTTTGGCCAAAAGAAATGTGTAGCAAGTACGTCCTCCGTCTTCTTCACGCCAAAGTGTCCCATTAATCCTCCTCCATGCGCCTCCTACAACAACAAAAGACGAACGGAGCTAGCTGGAATGCATAGCTTGTTAGCACGAAACACAAATCCATCGTTAACAACAAACTTGTTCCACATTCTTCCTTCTTTACAATTCTTCATTACATCTTTAAAAATCAGCATCATGCACATATTGATCTTTGATGGTCTCCAAACCAAATATTTTGAAGTCAAGTTGTGAAAGCATAGTATAGCGACGAGACAATGCATCAGCAATAACATTTTCTTTTCCCTTCTTGTGTTTAATGACATAAGGGAAAGTCTCAATGAATTCAACCCATTTAGCATGTCTACGATTCAGTTTAGCTTGACTTTTAATATGTTTCAAAGATTCATTATCAGAATGTATAACAAATTCTTTGGGCCATAAATAATGTTGCCATGTTTCTAAAGTATATAATTCTTTATCATAAGTAGAATAATTCAGACTAGGCCCACTCAATTTTTCAGAAAAGTATGCAACAGGTTTGCCATCTTGTAATAACACACCTCCTAATCCAATTCCACTAGCATCACATTCAAGCTCAAAAGTCTTATTAAAATCAGGAAGTTGGAGTAAAGGAGCATGTGTCAACTTATCTTTCAATACCGTGAAGGCTTCTTCCTGTGCGGTACCCCAAAGAAAAGGCACATCTTTCTTTGTAAGCTCATTGAGAGGTGCAGCAATGGTGCTGAAATCTCTCACAAAACGCCTATAGAATCCAGCGAGGCCAAGAAAACTCCTCACTTGTGTGACCGTTTTGGGCTGCGGCCAACTCTCAATAGCTTCAATCTTGGCTTTATCAACTTCAATTCCCTATGGAGTAACAACATAGCCAAGAAAAGATACTCGGTCGGTGCAAAAGGTGCACTTCCCAAGGTTACC
>NW_021178810.1:0-1058 GCF_002162155.2 Triticum dicoccoides
CGAAGATGAAGATCAATGGAGCTATATGATATTGGCCATATCATGTCACAACTATATAATTGCATGTGATGTTTATTATGTTTATGCATCTTGTTTACTTAGGACGACGGTAGTAAATAAGATGATCCCTTACAAAAAATTTCAAGAAGTGTTCTCCCCTAACTGTGCACCGTTGCTACAGTTCGTCGCTTCTAAGCACCACGTGATGATCGGGTGTGATGGATTCTTACGTTCACATACAACGGGTGTAAGACAGTTTTACACAGCGAAAACACTTAGGGTTAACTTGACGAGCCTAGCATGTGCAGACATGGCCTCGGAACACGGAGACCGAAAGGTCGAACACGAGTCGTATGGAAGATACGATCAACATGAGAATGTTCACCGACGATGACTAGTCCGTCTCACGTGATGATCGGACACGGTCTAGTCGACTCGGATCGTGTAACACTTAGATGACTAAAGCGATGTCTAATCTGAGTGGGAGTTCATAATTTGATTAGAACTTAATTATCATGAACTTAGTCTAAAACCTTTGCAAATATGTCTTGTAGATCAAATGGCCAACGCTCATGTCAACATGAACTTCAACGCGTTCCTAGAGAAAACCAAGGTGAAAGATGATGGCAGCAACTATACGGACTGGGTCCGGAACCTGAGGATCATCCTCATATCTGCCAGGAAACAATATGTCCTAGAAGGACCGCTAGGTGACGCTCCCGTCCCAGAGAACCAAGACATTATGAATGCTTGGCAAACTCGCGCTGATGATTACTCCCTTGTTCAGTGCGGCATGCTTTACAGCTTAGAACCGGGGCTCCAAAAGCGTTTTGAGCATCACGGAGCATATGAGATGTTCGAAGAGCTGAAACTAGTTTTCCAAGCTCATACCCGGGTCCAGAGATATGATGTCTCCGACAAGTTCTACAGTTGTAAGATGGAGGAAAACAGTTCTGTCAGTGAGCACATCCTGAAGATGTCTGGGTTGCACAACCGTATGACCCAGCTGAACATTAACCTCCCAGATGAGGCGGTCATTGACAGAATCCTCCAGTCGC
>NW_021178811.1:0-908 GCF_002162155.2 Triticum dicoccoides
AGGCTTAGAACCACGACAGTTGGCGCCCACCGTGGGGCCGGTGTTTTAGCGATTTTGTGGAGAAGTTGCGATTCTTCCGAGTACTCTCATCATGGTGTCTGCTGGAGTTTTGGTCAAGGGTCAAGAGATCCGTCTCGGCACCCTCACCTTCATCGCCGACGACTCCGCATGGCTCCAGGAGGCTCCACTCGACGTAGACGCGCTCCCCGTCCGCGGTGCGACGCATTTTCGCGCATGTGTCCGCGGCGTTCTGCTGCGGCAACCGTCGACCCAGTATCGGTCGGCTCCTCCATCATCCACCCTCCCGGTCTCCCGCCAGCGCAAGCGCTCAGGCCGGTCGAGGCTTCAGCGATGGGTGAGTCACGCGGTGGCTCGCCAATCGGCCACTACACAAGTTGCGGCAATCGAGCCCAACGAATCTCTCTACGGCTTGTTCGATCAGTCGACTGGCTCCGGAGAGACCGGATCCGAGTGCGGAAGCAGTGATCCAGCGGTGGAAATCTTGATGGTCGACGGGCCCCACAGCCCTCCTGGCTTCGCCCGTGGTGGTGGAGCAGGTGACGGCGGCGACCCTGCACGAGACTACGAAGAGTACCAGCCCGAGCCACTCGACTCTCTGCAAAGAGAAGAGCTTCGCCGCAGGAACGAGGATCCCCTGCGTATTCCCATCGCAGGAGAAACCCCCGAGGCTCGTGCCTTGGAGGAGGCGCGTCTGGCCAATTTGGCCGAGCGCACTCGACTGGAGAACCTTCAGCGAGCACTCGACGAGCGCGCGCGGCAACGAGTTCCCGACACCAGTCGACGTCAACTCTTCCCGCCGACTCAGGTATATCGAACCCCAATTCAGAATTTAGCAGCTGCGACCCGTATAGCAGAGTCCATTCAGCCTTCGCAGTCGGAAGCTGGCA
>NW_021178812.1:0-1373 GCF_002162155.2 Triticum dicoccoides
TGGTGGCCGACACCCCTCTCTCATCTCCCACTGTCAAAGTGCGATAAAAATCATCAAACCCAGCCGGCCTAGGCTCGGCCAAGCTCCCATCAGAAGGGATTATGCACATGTTACAAAATTCAGTAAGTGGTATCTGATGGTTTTCAGCATATAAATCAAAGCTCACTTCAGGATGATTATTCCTTGGCAGGAAAGTAAAACTTTGAACAAAGATGTTTGTGAGGATTTGGTGCTGGTCACACTCATCTGTGATGAAGTTGGTGAGGGCAGCATTTGCAATATATTGCATGAACTCCTCAAGAATTCCAGCCTCTTGTAGGAACGGGGTGTGCGGCCATGCGCACGGCCGTACTTCTGCCAACCTCCGAGGGTGGAGATCACTGCCAGAATACTCCCCAATAACAACCTTGGAGTTCTTCTTAGAGCCAAGCTTCCTGAACATATTCATGTTCGCGTACAATTTTTCCTATGAACAAAAATCTGAATTTTTAGTTCACAAAATTTTCCCAACAAAACTTCACAAAATTGATAGCAACTACTCATAGGGATACATAGAGGCCATAGAAAGCATTCAAACTACTTAGAACACTAAGAATTCAACATGCAAGCTCGTCTATAGAAGCACCGAGAGTAGCTAATTATTCAAAGTATAAACCACTAAAACAAAAACTAATTGGACAAATGGTGGTGTCACATACCAAGCAACAATCCCCCGAAACAGTTTCGGAAATGGAGCTTTGAGCTAAGAGATCGAAATCTGCGGGTTTGAGCTCAAGAACACGGGAGAGAGAGCAATGGGGAATTTTTCCTGGAGGTAAGTGATGATGTGGGCTAAAGAGATAAGTGACAGGGCCCACGTGGGGACCACAACCCGCCAGGGCGCGACTGGGGGTCCTGGCGCGCCCAGAGTGGGTTGTGCCCACCTGGTACACCTCCATCTGGTATTATTTGCACCAAAAATTCTTAAATATTCATAAAAAATCGTGTACAATTTTAGAGCATTCTGAGAACTTTTATTTTTGGGTCATTTTTATTACACGAGAAATTCAGAAAACAGAAAAGCATGGCATTATATTTTATTTAACTAATAAAAACAGAGAACAAAAAGTAGGGACAGAAGGCAGTGCTTACTAAATTCCTCAACTTCATACCGTTCAAAAATGATTCATTAATAAGGTTGACCATGTCTTATTAACGACCACTTTCGATTAGCATGAAATCGAAGAACTTTCTTAAATCAATAAGTTACCTCAATGGGGATATGCATTTCCCCAACAATAAGCATTTCATATTTCTTTTTGACAGTAGGTAGAGGTATTTGAAAACTTCCAATAGTAATTGTCGGAGATTTTTCAATTACATTAATACCGTTC
>NW_021178813.1:0-1233 GCF_002162155.2 Triticum dicoccoides
GAACGAAGAAGGACACATGCCGGCCAGCCTAAGTGTTCCGGAGCAGTAGCAAGCTACCATGGCTCAGTGAAACACTAGGAGACATTTCCCGGTAAGAGAGGCTACTAAAGATAAACAACTAGATGGTCAGATCCCACACATACCAGGCATTTCAATAACATACACACAATATGCTCGATATGTGCAATACAACATGGCATCACAAAATGACTCTACGACTCAAGTAATTTATTCAATAGGCTCCGAGGAGCGAGATATTACTATCATGGGTCTCATGACCCAACAATCAGAGCATACAAGTCAAAACACAAGCGGAAGCTATCATGTCTGAGTACAGACATCTATAAATGAGAAAGGCTGAGAAGCCTGACTATATATCAGATCCTGCCGAGGGCACAAGATCGTAGCTGAGGTAACAAGCTAAACGTCGAAGTCCACGTGGAACTACTAGTGAGACTGAAGTCTCTCTGCAAAAACATAAAGTAGGAAAACGTGAGTACAAATGTACCCAGCAAGACTTACATCAGAACTATCTACATATGCATCATTATCAACAAAGGGGATGGTGGGGTTTAACTGCAGCAAGCCAGCTTTGACTCGGTGGCTATCCTAAACTACGACTTCAAGCGACTCTTTTGAGGTGGCGCACACGAGTCCACATATTCACCATATCAATACACCACTATGGATCCGCTCCCGTCTCCCTACGAGAACGCCATCCATAGCACTCACGCTTATCTTGCGCATTTTAAAGTATCCACTTTCAATTGTCTATGAACTGATATAAGCAACCCAGAAGTCCTTTTCCGCGGACACGACTATTCGAATAGATCATATTAACCCTGCAGGGGTGTACTTCTTCACACACGCTCTCACCACTTACCGCCGTTTACACGACATGTACTCGGCAACCTTCAAGCGGAAGCCCAACGTGGGTGTCGGCCACGGCCTGCCTAAACACTCAAGTCTCTAGTCCAGGTTTATCGCCTATTCGGGTTCCATCCATGAGGAGATCCGGCCGGAGTTTCGCTCACAGCCCCAAACGATGTGAACAGGGTTCCCGAGACACCAAACGGGCGCCCGGTACACCGTGCCACGTGCCTACCGCATCACAGCCCACCCCTACGGTCAGCGCTGTCCACGGCCTCCAGCATACTACAAACACCAGAAACTACTTGCAACTCCTGGACAGAGGACAAGGGTGATTAAGAAGCCGAGAGGGTCCATTGGTTT
>NW_021178814.1:0-727 GCF_002162155.2 Triticum dicoccoides
GACTGTGGCATTTCTTTTAAAGCCCTTTCTGTGATGTCGCCCCGACGTCCGACTGTGGCATTTCTTTTAAAGCCCTTTCTGTGATGTCGCCCCGACGTCCGACTGTGGCATTTCTTTTAAAGCCCTTTATGTGGTGTCGCTAAGACGCCCGACTGTGGCATCATTTCCTTATATCTATTTGTTCACCTTTCGAGGCGTCGCTTCAGACACCCGATCGGTATTTATTTATGCTTTGTTGGGGTTTCAGGCGGACTATCGCCGTTTCCCTTTTACTTACCTTGTTAAGCTAATTTTTGAATGTACATTGGTGAATTAATCATGACGCATCCATGCATGCATTTGTTATATCTTACGTCCGAACTGTCTTGTGAGTACTTTCAAAGTACTCATTGGCTTGTTGATTTGGCCAGATGCTGACGAAGGCGATCTCATGGATGAAGAGTTTGATAGCGAGTCCGACACCTAGAGGAGTCCCAGTCAGTCTCGTGCGACCCTGGATTTGGTCACTGTTTTATATCCGCTTCCGCTACCAAATAAATTCATCGAGCCTCACCTCGACGCTCGATGAGATGATAGACTTAGAGTCTTGTATTTCTCTCCCCGCTGTGTTTTTCCACCACCACCCTATCCTCGAGTCAGTAGTATGCCTCCACACCACTGTGTCATGTCCGCCATTATGTATAATTATTGGCGTGCTTGTAATAATTTGGTTGAGCAACCGTAGTTC
>NW_021178815.1:0-1503 GCF_002162155.2 Triticum dicoccoides
GATGACCGACACGTAAACGGACCTTAGGGTTCAACCACTATGGAATCGCTTCGGGACCTCTAAATGATGAGTAATAGTCCACGAATCGCGTCAGAATTGGCCAGAACTGTGAGTGTTGACGATACAGACACAAACGCACCCCGGGGATTGTAAATCATGGAAATCGCTCTGGGACGCCAAAACGGTGAGTAATAGTACATGAAACGGACCAGAAATTGGCCAAAGTTGTGAGGGTCATTGACCGACACGTAAACGCGCCATGGGGTTCGTAAATCGTGGAAATCACACTTGGACACAAAAACAGAGTAATAGTCCAAGAAACGGGCCAGAATCGGCAAAACTGCGAGTGTTGATGACCGACACGTAAATGCACCCTGCGGTTCGTTAACCGTGGAAATCAGTCCGGGGCCCCAAAACAGTGAGTAATAGTCCATGAAACAGGCCAGAATCAAGCAAAACTATGAGTGTTGATGACTAACATGTAAGTGCGCCTTGGGGATCAACAACTATGGAATCACTTCAGGACCAGAAAACTGTGACTAAATGTCCACAAAACGCGTTAGAATTGGCCAAAACTTTGACTGTTCATAACCGACACGTAAGCGCACCCGGGGTTCGTCAATCGTGGAAATCATTCGGGGGCCCCAAATCAGTGAGCAATTGTCCACGAAACGGGCCAGATTTGGCCAAAACTACTAGTATTGATGACCGACATGTAAACGCACCCCGCGGTTCGTTTATCGTGGAAATCACACAGGGGCCCCAAAACAGTGAGTGTTGATGACCGACACCTAAACGCACCTTGGGGTTCAACAACTATGGAAATTGCTTCGGGACCCCTAAATGGTGAGTAATAGCCCACGAATTGCGTCATAATTGGCCAAAACTGTGAGTGTTGACGACAGACACGCAAACACACTACGGGGATTGTCAATCGCGGAAATCGCTCTAGGACGCCCAAACGGTGAGTAATAATGCACGAAACGGACGAGAATTGGCCAAAATTGTGAGTGTTTACGACCGACACGTAAACGCACCACGGAGTTCGTCAATCGTGGAAATCACTCCCGGACCCCAAAACTAAGTAATAATGCAAGAAATGGGCCAAAATCGGCCCAAAGTGCGCTTGTTGATGATCGACACGTAAGCGCACCTTGGGGTCAAACAACCATGGAAATCACTTCGGGGCCCCAAAACGGTGAGTAATAGTCCATGAAACGGGCCAGAATCGGCCAAAACGGTGAGTGTCGATGACCGACATGTAAACGGACGTTACGGTTCAACCACTATGGAATCGCTTCGGGACCCCTAAATGATGAGTAATAGTCCATGAATCGCGTCATAATTGGCCTAAACTATGAGTGTTGGCGGCTGAGATGCAAACATACCCCGGGGATTGTAAATCGTGGAATTCGCTCTAGGACGCCAAAACGGTGAGTAATAGTACACAAAACGGACCAAAAATTGGCCAAAATTGTGAGTGTCATTGACCGACACGTAAAC
>NW_021178816.1:0-1498 GCF_002162155.2 Triticum dicoccoides
GATGACCGACACGTAAACGGACCTTAGGGTTCAACCACTATGGAATCGCTTCGGGACCTCTAAATGATGAGTAATAGTCCACGAATCGCGTCAGAATTGGCCAGAACTGTGAGTGTTGACGATACAGACACAAACGCACCCCGGGGATTGTAAATCATGGAAATCGCTCTGGGACGCCAAAACGGTGAGTAATAGTACATGAAACGGACCAGAAATTGGCCAAAGTTGTGAGGGTCATTGACCGACACGTAAACGCGCCATGGGGTTCGTAAATCGTGGAAATCACACTTGGACACAAAAACAGAGTAATAGTCCAAGAAACGGGCCAGAATCGGCAAAACTGCGAGTGTTGATGACCGACACGTAAATGCACCCTGCGGTTCGTTAACCGTGGAAATCAGTCCGGGGCCCCAAAACAGTGAGTAATAGTCCATGAAACAGGCCAGAATCAAGCAAAACTATGAGTGTTGATGACTAACATGTAAGTGCGCCTTGGGGATCAACAACTATGGAATCACTTCAGGACCAGAAAACTGTGACTAAATGTCCACAAAACGCGTTAGAATTGGCCAAAACTTTGACTGTTCATAACCGACACGTAAGCGCACCCGGGGTTCGTCAATCGTGGAATCGGGGGCCCCAAATCAGTGAGCAATTGTCCACGAAACGGGCCAGATTTGGCCAAAACTACTAGTATTGATGACCGACATGTAAACGCACCCCGCGGTTCGTTTATCGTGGAAATCACACAGGGGCCCCAAAACAGTGAGTGTTGATGACCGACACCTAAACGCACCTTGGGGTTCAACAACTATGGAAATTGCTTCGGGACCCCTAAATGGTGAGTAATAGCCCACGAATTGCGTCATAATTGGCCAAAACTGTGAGTGTTGACGACAGACACGCAAACGCACTACGGGGATTGTCAATCGCGGAAATCGCTCTAGGACGCCCAAACGGTGAGTAATAATGCACGAAACGGACGAGAATTGGCCAAAATTGTGAGTGTTTACGACCGACACGTAAACGCACCACGGAGTTCGTCAATCGTGGAAATCACTCCCGGACCCCAAAACTAAGTAATAATGCAAGAAATGGGCCAAAATCGGCCCAAAGTGCGCTTGTTGATGATCGACACGTAAGCGCACCTTGGGGTCAAACAACCATGGAAATCACTTCGGGGCCCCAAAACGGTGAGTAATAGTCCATGAAACGGGCCAGAATCGGCCAAAACGGTGAGTGTCGATGACCGACATGTAAACGGACGTTACGGTTCAACCACTATGGAATCGCTTCGGGACCCCTAAATGATGAGTAATAGTCCATGAATCGCGTCATAATTGGCCTAAACTATGAGTGTTGGCGGCTGAGATGCAAACATACCCCGGGGATTGTAAATCGTGGAATTCGCTCTAGGACGCCAAAACGGTGAGTAATAGTACACAAAACGGACCAAAAATTGGCCAAAATTGTGAGTGTCATTGACCGACACGTAAAC
>NW_021178817.1:0-4950 GCF_002162155.2 Triticum dicoccoides
CGCAAGATTGTACCCAAAGCTAACCACTTCTCCCATGGCAAGAAAGATCAATCTTGTAGGCCAAACCAAACTGATAATTCGGAGAGACCTGCAAAGATAACTCAATCATACATAAAAGAATTCAGAGAAGATTCAAATATTTCTCATTGATAAACTTGATCATAAACCCACAATTCATCGGATCTCGACAAACACACCGCAAAAAGAGTTTACATCGAATAGATCTCCACAAGAGAGGGGGAGAACATTGTATTGAGATCCAAAAAGAGAGAAGAAGCCATCTATCTAATAACTGTGGATGCGAAGGTCTGTGGTAAACTACTCACAACTCATCGGAGGGGCTATGGTGTTGATGTAGAGCGCCGACGAAGGCTCCAAGATGGGATCTCGTGGATACAGAAGGCTACGGCGGTGGTAATTGTTTTTCGTTGGCTCCCTGGATGTTTTCAGGGTATGTAGGCATATATAGGAGGAAGAAGTACGTCGGTGGCCGCTCGTGGGGCCCAGGAGACAGGGGCGCGCCCAGGAGGGCTGGCGCGCCCTCCTATCTCCTGGCCGCCTCGTTTGCTTCTTGACTTGCACTCCAAGTTCTCCGGATCATGTTCGTTCCAAAAATAACGCTCCCGAAGGTTTCATTCCGTTTGGACTCCGTTTGATATTCCTTTTCTTCGAAATACTAAAATAGGCAAAAAAACAGCAATACGGGTTGGGCCTCCGGTTAGTAGGTTAGTCCCAAAAATGATATAAATGTGTAAAATAAAGCCCATAAACATCCAAAAGGGGTAACATAATAGCATGGAACAATCAAAAATTATAGATACATTCAAGACGTATCAAGCATCCCCAATCTTAATTCCTGCTCGTCCTCGAGTAGGTAAATGATAAAAACAGAATTTTTGATGTGGAATGCTACCTAGCATAATTCTCAATGTAATTTTCTTTATTGTGGCATGAATGTTCAGATCCAAATGATTCAAAATAAAAGTTCATATTGATAAAAGAAATAGTAACACTTCAAGCATACTAATCAAAGAAATCATGTCTTCTCAAAATAACATGGCTAAAGAAAGTTCATCCCTACAAAATCATATAGTTAGGCTATGCTTCATTTTTGTCACACAAAGATGTTCCCAAATTCTACACCCCTGATGACAAGCCAAGCAATTGTTTCGTACTTAAATAATCTCAAACTTTTTCAACCTTCACGCAATACATGAGCGTGAGCCATGGATATAGCACTTTGGGTCGAATAGAATATGATGATGGGGATTGTGTGGAGAAGACAAAAAAGGAGAAAGTCTCACATTGACGAGGATAATCAACGGGCTATGGAGATGCCCATCAATTGATGTCAACATGAGGAGTAGGGATTGCCATGCAACGGATGCACTAGAGCTATAAATGAATGTTCAACAAAAGAAAACTAGTGGGTGTGCATCCAACTTGCTTGCTCACAAAGACCTAGGGCATTTGAGGAAGCCCATCGTAGGAATATACAAGCCAAGTTCTATAATGAAAAATTCCCACTAGCATATGAAAGTGACAACATATGAGACTCACTATATGAAAAACATGGTGCAACTTTGAAGCACAATATATGAGACTCACTACATAAAGAACAAGGTGCTACTTTGAAGCACAAGTGTGGAAAAAGAGATAGTAACATTGCCCCTTTTATTTATTTTCTTTTTTTCTTTCTTTTTTCTTTCTTTTTTCTTTATTTTTTTCTTTTTTTTCTTTTCTCTTTTTTTGTTTGGACTTCCTTTTTTTTCTTTTGTCCTTTCTTTTCTCTAATATTGATGATCATCACACTTCTATTGATTACAACATATGAATTACAACTCGAAACTAGAACAAGATATGACTCTATATGAATGCCTCCGGCGGTGTACCGGGATGGTGCAATGAATCAAGAGTGACATGTATGAAAAATTATGCATGGTGGCTTTGCCAACAAGATGATGTCAACTACATGATCATGCAATGGCAATATGACAGAAGTAATGTATGTCATGATGATGATGAACGGAACGGTGGAAAGTTGCAGGCAATATATCTCGGAATGGCTATGGAAATGCCATAATAGGTAGGTATGGTGGCTGTTTTGAGGAAGATATAAGGAGGTTTATGTGTGATAGAGCATATCGTATCACGGGGTTTGGATGCACCGGCGAAGTTCATACCAACTCTCAAGGTGAGAAAGGGCAATGCACGGTACCGAAGAGGCTAGCAATGGTGGAAAGGTAAAAGTGCGTACAATCCATGGACTCAACATTAGTCAAAAGAACTCATATACTTATTGCAAAAATTTAGAAGTCATCAAAAATCAAGCACTACACACATGCTCCTAGAGGGATAGATTGGTAGGAAAAGACCATCGCTTGTCCCTGACCGCCACTCATAAGGATGCACAAGCCAGGTACACTTCATGTTTCAAATTTGTTAGACAACTTTAACCATACGTGCATGCTACGGGACTTGCTAACTTCAACACAAGCATTCTTTAAATTCATAATCACCCAACTAGAATGACTTTAATATCACTACCTCCATATCTCAAAACAATTATCAAGTATCAAATTGATCATAGCATCCAATTCACTTCCTATGATAGTTTTTATTATACCCAACTTGGATGCCTACCATTCTAGGACCAATTTTATAACCATAGCAAATACCATGATGTTCTAAAAGACTCTCAAAATAATATAAGTGAAGCATGAGAGACTAGCAATTTCTACAAAGTTAAGCCACCGTTGTGCTCTGAAAGATATAAGTGAAGCACTAGAGCAAAAACTATCAAGCTCAAGAGATATAAGTGAAGCACATAGCATATTGTAATAAATTCAATCAAGTGGGCTTCTCCCAAAAGGTGTGTACAGCAAGGATGATTGTGGTAAACTAAAGATCAAAGACTAATATAATACACGACGCTCCAAGCAAAACACATATCATGTGGCAAATAAAAATATAGCTCCAAGTAAAGTTACTAATGAATGAAGACGAAAGAGGGGATGCCTTCCCGGGGAATCCCCAAGCTTAGGATTTTGGCTATCCTTGAATATCTTGGGGTGCCATGGGAATCCCAAATCTTAGGCTCTTGCCACCCCTTATTCCATAGTCCATCAAAGCTTTACCCAAAACTTGAAAACGTCACAACACAAAACTCAACAGGAAATCTTATAAGCTCCGTTAGTGAAAGAAAACAAAACCACCACATAAGGTACTATAATGAACTCATTATTTATTTATTTTGGTGTTAAACCTACTGTATTCCAACTTCACTATGGTTTATAAACTATTTTACTAGCCATAGATGCATCAAAATAAGCAAACAACACACGAAAAACATAATCTGTCAAAAACGGAACAGTCCGTAGCAATCTGTAACTAACGCAAACTTCTGGAACTCTAAAAATCCTACCAAAATAGGAAGTCCTGGAAAATTTATCTATTGATCAGCAGCAAAAAGAATCAACGCAAAAGCACGTTTCTGTGATTTAACAAAACTAATTTTGTGCGTGCAAAGTTTCTGTTTTTAAGCAGAATCAAATCAACTATCATCATAGGTTATCCTATAGGTTCTACTTGGCACAAACGCTAATTAAAACATAAAAACACATCTAAACATAAGGTAGATGCAAAATTTATTACTAAACAGAAACAAAAACAAAAAAACACAAATAAAATTGGGTTGCCTCCCAACTAGCGCTATCGTTTAACGCCCCTAGCTAGGCATAAAAGCGAAGATAGATCTAAGTAGTGCCATCTTTGGCACTCAATTCATAAGTAGCTCGCATGATAGATTCATAAGGTAATTTGACTTTCTTTCTTGGAAAGTGCTCCATGCCTTTCTTTAATGGAAATTGGAATCTAATATTCCCTTTCTTCATATCAATAATCGCGCCAATCGGTCTACCAAGAATAATAGGGCAAGAAAGATTGCAATCTATATCAAGAACGATAAAATCTACGAGCACCAAATTTCTATTTGCAACAATGAGAACATCATTGATCCTTCCCATTGGTTTTTTAATGGTGGAATCCGCAAGGTGCAAATTTAAAGAGCAATCATCAAGATCATGGAAACCTAAAATATCACATAAAGTTTTCGGAATCGTGGAAACACTAGCACCCAAATCACACAAAGCAAAACACTCATGATCATTAATTCTAATCTTTATAGTAGGTTCACTAGTAGAAAACGGGCCTATTGTCCCGGTTCATAAGGGCCTGTCGTCCCGGTTCCAGAACTGGGACTAAAGGGTCGTTACTAATGCCCTGACCCTTTAGTCCCGGTTCTAACCAGAACCGGGACAGATGGGCCTCCACGTGGCTTGCGCACTGAGCCCAGGCAGGAGGGCCTTTGGTCCCGGTTGGTGCCTCCAACCGGGACCAATAGCCATCCACGCGTCAGCATTTCTGTGGCTGGGGTTTTTTTTTCAAGGGGGGGTAGGGGGTTTTGGGGGGGTAATTTAGGTATATATTGTGTTAGATAGCTAATTAATAGAGAGAAGTGTCCTCTCTTATGTCCGTTCTTGGTCGACGCTACGTACTACATACATATAGAGAGGACTAGACACGCTAGCTAGCTAGTAAGCAAATGAAGCATACAGAGAAAAGTGATATCGACCACCTCTCCTTCTCCGAGAGATTGGTCGAACAATAAGTTCTCGTATATCTATCTGACACTACCGGCTACATATATATATACAATAATTATCTCTTACAAATATAATCTCCTAAATTACGGATGCATGGTCCACATAGTATTCCCCGTCTTCAGCGATCATGTGGTCAAGAAAGAATGCTGCCAATTCCTCTTGAATTGCTCGCATGTGATCTGGTGCTAGGAGTTCATCCCGCATCCAGAACATCTAATATATATATATATATATATATATATATATATATATATATATATATATATATATATATATATATATATAT
>NW_021178818.1:0-1660 GCF_002162155.2 Triticum dicoccoides
CAAATATCAATGTCTTACAAGTTCTTACCATGCAGCAGGCGGTGATCGGCAACCAGCGGTGTCAAGTAACTCTGAATATTGAGTAAAGCGATTGCCAGGGGAGCGTACGTATACACGGTGTAGAAATATGTGGAGCTGGGTTGGCTATATATGGTAGCAAAAGATTAGCAATAATCAATTCAAAGATGCAATGTTGAATAAACGCTCAACGACGGTACTGTGCTGGTCCTAGGCTAGACCGGACTAGAGACGCGAGCCTAGAACACTAATAAGGTCACGGCGTAGCACAACTAGCATCAATGAAGGATACTAAGTAGCTCTTGACAGCAAGATATAAGTGAAGATCACAACGGCAGTGAAGATAATGATGAAAAACAACTGCCAAGCAGGATATACAACAACTCTCTCTCCAACTTTCCTCTTGAAAAGTTTGAGACAATTTTCTGATAAATTCTTTCAAACAATGCTACTAACTCAAGCTTTCCAATGCAAAAAGAATCACTCAATTCCGAGTTGATATGAGGAGTCAAAGAATTCTAAAACTGGCCTGAAAAATTGGAACAAGCTGTGTTCACGAACTTCGGAGGGCAAAAAGACCTATTTAGAAGCCGATTTTGAGGTGCCAAATATTGAACTAGCTTCTGCAACTATTTAGATGCGTCTCGTCGCTATCTTCAATTTGAGTACTCACGGAGCCAAAACGGACTTCGTATGAGGAAGATACACCTGTTTTACTGAACAATGCACAAAACAGATTCCAATCCGAATTCAGGTACGAGATTGATTCTAGATAGATCCAATTTTTTTTTCTTCTCTCTTTTTTTTCTCACCCTTTTTTTTCTTTTTCTTCTCTCTCTTTTTCTTTTTTTCTTTCCTTTTTTCTCTTTTTTTTTTCTCTATCTTTTTTTTTTCCAAGACAAACTAGATAAGATGCAGATTGGATCAGGCGAAGATGTGAATGACCTCAACTATGATTATGACAATGAACAGTGCGTAGCACGTGGTGGAAATTAATAGATGGGATGATGGACAGCGGAAGGGATAATGATGCAGCGGCGGCGTGACTAATGTGAACAGAACTCGAAACTCTAAAGGAACTAGACGCTAAGACCAGCAACTCGACACGACGATACAACCGATAATTCAACTATGCAAGCAATGAAAAGAAAATTGCAAAGGCTCAGACTGGCTTGGACCAAGGATGAATAGATCTAACTTTTTTTTGTGGCTTTTTCTTGGACAATAGGTAAGAAAATAAATCTAATCTAGGAAAACTGGAAATTCTCACCGAGCAACCTGAAAACTGATACCACTTGATAGAGGCGGGGTGTCCCGATCTTTCGATGAGATGATAACTATCGATTTGGTGGAGACGACTTTGACGATCCGACTACAAACGTGCACGACGTTGCGCCTTAGCAATCGCTAAACCAACTCCGAGAGGTTATTGACCACGCCGGAGCACAATCAACCTGACCACGAAGGTCTATTCCTGCAAGCAATCGAAGAACAAGCAAGAATATGATAAAAGCAATCTGAATATTGCGAGTATATATGAAGTATTGATAAAGGTGGGGATCCGTAAGCGGTCTTGGTCTGGTCGTTGGACACAAATGAAGTACACGAAGTTGCAATGGCTAACTTTTAACTAAACAAATCC
>NW_021178819.1:0-1695 GCF_002162155.2 Triticum dicoccoides
CCTTGAGGAACTTGCGCTTGATCCAATTGTCATGCGTGTCCTTGCTTCCATGATCTCGGAGTGAGACCGCGAGTTTGGTCACTCTTCGAAAGAGCTCACGAGGTTCTTCATCTTCTTTCATTGCAAACTCATCGGCTTCATCTTGCACCACTTCATAGTTGGAGCGTTGAATGCTAGCACTTCCTCGATAGAGAGACACAACACATTTCCATGCGTCTTTAGCCACGACATGAGGTCAAAGATGAGGAATATTTCGGGAAGGATTGCATCTTGGATGATGAATAGAGCACTCTCATTGAATTGATTATCCACGGCTTCTCGAGGGGTGAAGTTGCTTGGGTCATGAGGATAGAAACCTTTTTCAATGATTCTCCAAAGGTTAGTATTCACATGTTTTAAATGACGCTTGAAGCGATAAACCCAAGAATCAAAATCTTCATTTTTCTCATACTTAGGAGGAGGACCGGCATGATTCAAATGAGTAGAGGGAATCGGTCCTCCATAAATTGGGGGTTCCACATGGGCAAAGATGCCGGTGCCATTTTTACCACTAGACATAGGAGCTTTCTCACTAGTAGCTTCCCCCTTGTCGGGGTTAGCATCCGTCACCGTGTTGGCGGGATCACCCACTTTCACGGGCGCGGTGGAAAGTTTAAGCCCTTCTAAGAAATCCTTAAACATGTCCTTGACCTCGGTCGTCATGGAGGTTTTCAATGTGTCCAACGCCACATTGAATTCCTCACGTGAGATCGAGTTACCCCCATCTCCCGTAGATGATATCGGATTCGAACCGGAGTGCTCTCCCACATCATCTACGACGTCAACCATACTCTTCGGACGGTAAAGTCCTTAAAAAGAGTTGAGGCTCTGATACCAATTGAAAGGATCGATATGGTTGACTAGAGGGGGGTGAATAGGCAACTAACAATTTTTAAGCTTTTCTTTACCAATTTAAACTTTGCAACAAAATAGGTTGTCTATATATGCAACTATGTGAGCAACCTATATGATGCAATAACAACTAGCACATAAGCAAGCAAGGGATACAACACAAGTAGGCTTTCAAAAGTAAAGGCACGAAATAACCAAGAGTGGATCCGGTGGAGACGAGGATGTGTTACCGAAGTTCCTTCCTTTTAAGGGGAAGTACGTCTCTATTAGAGCGGTGTGGAGGCACAATGCTCCCCAAGAAGCCACTAGGGCCACTGTATTCTCCTCACGCCCTCACACAATGCGAGATGCCGTGATTCCACTATTGGTGCCCTTGGAGGCGGCGACCGAACCTTTACAAGCAAGGTTGGGGCAATCTCCACAATAATTGGAGGCCCCCAACAACACCACGAAGCTTCACCACAATGGAGTATGGCTTTGAGGTGACCTCAACCGTCTAGGGTGCTCAAACACCCAAGAGTAACAAGATCCGCTAGGGATAAGTGGGGGGAATCGAATATCTCTCTGTGGAAGTGTAGATCGGGCCCTTGTCACCCAATCCCGAGCAAATCAACAAGTTTGATTGGCTAGGGAGAGAGATCGGGCGAAAATGGAGCTTGGAGCATCAATGGAGTTTAGGGTTAGAAGAGGTGAGTCTTCTTGGAGAAGAAGACCCCCCTTTTATAGTGGGGAACAATTCCAACCGTTGCCCACCACTCATCCCGCGACCCACGGAACTACCGCTCCACAGGCGCGGTACTACCG
>NW_021178820.1:0-1375 GCF_002162155.2 Triticum dicoccoides
TGTTGGGGCGGGGCAACGGCCGCCACTCCTGCCTCAGGCTTCTTCTCCGCGCGGGCCGGCTGCTCATCGATCTAGGTGGCTGATGTGGCGTTGCGTCAAGGGGTCGCCAGATCTGGTCGATTTCGGTAGGCTCTGGCTCGTCTGGCTCACCGGTGTTTTCTGCCCGGCGGCGAGTGTTTCGTGGTGGCTCCCCGGTGCTGCTGACGCGGTGGCACTGCTAGAGGTGAGCGGGTCACTGGAGTTGCGGTACGTGGGGGTGCCGGTGGTGTTGGGTTTCTTGGGTGAAAGCTTGCCGAGATCTCGCCGGCCGGCGGTGTCGGCACGTGTGGGCGTCGGTTTACCTTCCTGGAGGCGCCGTCGAGGAGACCCGCATCCTCCTTCACCCTTGGACCTTGCTGCTCGAGTGAAAGCCTAAGGCCTGGTTGGGCCAGGCGACAGCGTCGACATCATCGCTTCCCTCTTTGGGGCATCGCCTTGAAGAGCTTCGGATCACGTTTGCATGCTCCATGGGCTGGATGCTCGCGGCATTGCGGTCGGCAGGTGCCCGTACGGCAATGCGGATGTTTGCGCGCCTTCCTATATGTGGCAATGATGGCGGTTTTGGGTGGAGTCAGGTTTGCTGATGGTTCTTGGTAGTCAGTCTCTTCCGGCGTGTTCAAGGAGTTGTGTGCCACGCTTTGTCTTCCTAAAGTCGAAGCTGCTGAGGTGGGTCCTTGCGATGACGATGATATGAGACAGATGGTCTGCTCTGACGCTGGCTTGGCGCAAGCCAAACGCTTTTCTCCTGCAAGGCTCGTCAACAGAGTCGGAGCTGCCTGGTCGCCGGCGCGTGTGCCTGACTGTTTGGCATCGGCCGGTGCAAGCTGCGACGCTTGTTTGCGGTGAGGGCTTTTTCGGTGGTCGTCGATGAGGCATGTTGTAACGGGTTTTGCCTGGTTTTCCGTTAATTAATCGGGCAACTATCTTCTTTATTAATGAGATGAGACAAATCTTTTGCCTCTGTTTCAAAAAATATATATTTTCCCTAGGACAACATGACAAACCAATGGGAGGATGACTTTTTTTTTCTCGAGGGAAAATAGGACAGGAGAAGGAGAGGCAACCAGTCATGCGTGGTATATGAGTGCATCTCATGCTTCATCCGATGACTACATATAAATTATATATTAACTTCCTAACGTAAATTGTGGAGTTAAAATGACATGGTTTGTATTCATATAGTTGAGTCTTTTTTCCACTCCAAAAGCACATAAATCATGGGGTTAAGATAAATCAATTACACAGATAAATGATAAATGTTTTAGAGGATGTGGATTAGCATGGGAGCTCCATGGAAGTCTCTAATTAGTAACAGACAGACAGACAGACAGACAGA
>NW_021178821.1:0-1335 GCF_002162155.2 Triticum dicoccoides
GGCCGCCGGCGAGGGCGGCGAGGCCTCTCCGGCGAGGGAGGCCGGCGCGGGGCGGCGCGGTGGTGGGCGAGGGAGGCCGGCGTGGGCGGCGAGGCCTCTCCGGCGAGGGAGGCCGGCGCGGGGCGGCGCGGTGGTGGGCGAGGGAGGCCGGCGCGGGCGGCGTACTAGGGCGAAAGGGGGCGGCGGGCGCCGTACGTGGGCGAGAGGGGGCGGCGGGCGACGGCGGGCGGCGTCGAGGGCGCGGGCGACGGCGGGCGGCGTCGAGGGCGAGGTCGACGGCGGGCGGCGTCGAGGGCGAGGGCGGCAGGCCTTCGGCGCGGCAGAGGCAGAGCGGAGAAATGGAGGCGACGGGTCGGGCGCATGTATTTATAGCCCCCCCTTTAGTCGCGGTTGGGGAGGCGACCCGCGACTAAAGGGCCTTTAGTCGCGGTTGGGGAGGCGACCCGCGACTAAAGGAGAACCTTTAGTCGCGGTCGGGGAGGCGACCTGCGACTAAAGGGTAACCTTTAGTCGCGGTTGGGGAGGCGACCCGCGACTAAAGGACTTTTTTGGCGGGTTTTTCGTTCCCGCGCGCAACCACCAATATAATTCACATGATCCATTCAACAAAGTTTGGTACAATAAATTATTACACATCATTTCTTCCCTTGTGTCCCTGCTTGCTTACGATTGTGCCGTATCTATGGAGCATCCTCATCATTTAACTTAATGCTTGGGTCGGTGTTCACTTTGAAGGGCGGAATTTCAGCAAACATATTATAATCTTCTGACATGTCTGTCTTGTCCTCCACTCCCACGATGTTTCTTTTCCCTGAAAGAACAATGTGGCGCTTTGGATCATCGCATGATGTACTGATCGTTTTCTTATCTTTCCGTTTCCTCGGTTTGCTACTCATGTCCTTCACATAGAAAACCTGAGCGACATCTTTCGCTAGGACGAATGGTTCGTCAAGGTAACCAAGATTGTTGAAATCCACCATTGTCATTCCGTATTGCTGGTCCACCTTTACCCCACCTCCTGTTAGCTTGAACCATTTGCAACGGAACAAAGGGACCTTAAAGGAGGGTCCATAGTCAAGTTTCCATATCTCCTCTATGTAACCATAATATGTGACCTTTTGCCCATTCTCGGTTGCTGCATCAAAGCGGACACCACTGTTTTGGTTGGTGCTCTTTTTATCTTGGGCGATCGTGTAAAATGTATTCCCATTTATCTCGTACCCTTGGAAAGTCGTTATAGTCGAAGATGGTGTCTTGGCCAACATGTACAGCTGATCTACAACATCATTGTCATTCATTAAATGTTTTCTCAACCAACTGCCGAAAGTCTCCATG
>NW_021178822.1:0-1143 GCF_002162155.2 Triticum dicoccoides
CAAGATTCAAATTCAAACTCCATATGTGATTATTCAAATGCCATTTAATTCATTTGTCCTAAACAGTAGTGATAAGTTGTTCTAACATGCATGAAAATGGTACAGATGGATTCCTTGAATTTTTCTGATAATTTTTCATATATAAATTATTTAATTTGGAGTTACGGTTAATTTTCTATGATTTATTGAAGTTTTAGGCATTTTCTGGAATTTCCTGATTATTTTTTAAATCCAGAAAATACTTATTGCGTCAGCATTGCGTCACTATGACGTCAGCAGGTCAACAGACGCTGCTGCTGGTCAAACCTGACGTGTGGGGGCCACACGTCAGTGACACAGGGCTAGTTAGTGTCAATGGCAGGTGGGGCCGGGTCAAAGGCCACGTCATCAAGTCAACTCTGTCATGTGGGGCCAGTCAACGTGTGACGTGGCCAGGTCAAACTGACCTGTGGGTCCGTGGGGGTTAGTTTAACACTTAACAGAAAATAATAAATATTAACTAAGGCGTGGGGCCCATACGTCAGTGGCTCTGGGGAGGTTAGCTGGGTCATTAGTGGTTAACTAGACCGGGGTTAGGCCGACGGCTCGTCGCCGGCGAGGTCAGTGGCGGCGGAGCGCGTCGGGTTTCGCCCACAGGGGACCATTTGGACGGCGGATTGGTCCTACGCGTAGCTGGGGGTCGCGCGCGTCTGGTAGTGCAAGTGGGAGGAGCTGGGTGGCCGGAGCTGCCGGCGGCGAGCTCTTTTGCGGCTGCCGGAGCTCGGGCAATCTCGGGGTGGCGTTACAGAGCACGGGAGGAGGCGTTGTGGGTGTCTACGGTTTCATGCGATCGTGCTGATCACGATGGTGGGCTCGGGAACGAGCTGCGGTGGCTGTGGCCACGGCCACGCCATGGCCGGCGGCGAGAAGCTCTCGGCCGCGGTGGGAGATGGGGCTAGGGGGCGAGAACGGAGGGGGCGAGCACAGGAGAGGCAGCGGAGGCTCACAGCGGATCCATTCGAGGCGGAGACGAGGCCGGGGATGGTCCGGAGCCGGCGAATCGAACGGCGGCGAGTTCCGGTGGCCGAGGAGGGGAACGGCGACGTGGGCGGCGATGCAGGGCTCCCGGCGTCACGTGAGTTGGTGGGGACGAAGAGGAAGGCG
>NW_021178823.1:0-1174 GCF_002162155.2 Triticum dicoccoides
GGAACGCAGTTTGTGAGAGATACTGCGAAGCCAGTCATCAGCGTCGAGGGGCTCGACGGAGTGGTGGAACGTGGGTGGATGCAATTTGATAAAATCACTGAGTGACACCACGTTAGCCCTCTGATGGTGTGCTGTATTCTGTTCAATACGCTCCAACAAACGGTTTGTCTCCCGCTTGTTTCTCTCAGCTTCCATCATCACCTCGGCTAGTGAAGGAGGATGAGGCAGATTTTCATTCCTGGCTTCACTGCCTTCGGCCTGCTCTTGAGAAGCAGGGTTAGCGCGCGTGTTGACCATCCTAGGTAAACAAGACAATGATTTAGTCAGGATGGTAAAATTCCGACATAGGATTCATAATGTAAGAAATAACTCGGAATGCAAGATGATCATCCGTATGACATGGTAGATACAGAAACTGCTTCTTTTATTCCATCGTCATACACACCATACAGGGTTTAGTACAAGATCAAACAAAGTACTATTACGGTGAAAAGAGGATTACATCTCATCGGAGGCATTCCCAGCTCCTATACATTATTTTTCTACACCTCCGGAAGGAGTACAAACTAGGTCATATCCCACGAGTCACGCGGGACGATAGACGACACAGCTAGTGCGAACTAGTGATACTACCACTAACTCAGACCGATCCGTAGTAGTCCTCGTAGAAGTCACCTCCATGGCCTGGGAACTCAACATGATCGTCTGGAAACAGACGGTCTCGCGGAGCTTGTGGACCATAGGGGCTAGGATGAGGCCTTGGACCAACAAACGGTGGCCTGCGGGGACCGCGAGGTGGGGTGATGCCTCCTACATCACGCCAAACCATCACGTCTGGCAGAGCAGATCTCACAGGATAGAGATCGCGCATATCTGAATATCCAGCTTGCACCGCCGGTGCGAACCGAGTCAAAGTGGCCCAGTGGTCAGCACGGGTGTTGAAGAGCTCTAGCCTTAAGGCCCGATTTTCACGGTCCTTATCCTCGAGCATCTCAGCAGTGGTGCGAGTCCGTGAATCCTCCTGAGTGGGGTCAGCATAGATAGCCTGGAGATACCCTTGCGCTCCCGGAAGTGATCCTGGCATATACCGGAAATCAGAGTCCCAAAATAACCCAGATCTGACTCGCATAATGGTCATCATAGAGTAGGCGGCGTCCTGCACAGCCATCTCAAT
>NW_021178824.1:0-946 GCF_002162155.2 Triticum dicoccoides
AACGCATTTTTCGAAAAAATTTCTGGCTATCCTATTTTTAGGTGTTTCTGAGTGTTTTGAGACAGGTGCCATTATAGGAAGTTTTTTTTGACCCGTTTCCAGTATTTGGGTCCGGGCAGTCGAAAAAAAAAAATTGGTCGAAAAATTTCGTGCCCATCCTGTCAGTTTGAGCTAGGAAGAGTTTTGAGACACTCGCCATTATAGTGATTTTTCGCAAAAAAAAAAAAGCAGCGCAAAAAAAAAGAGCGCAAAAAAGAAAAAAAAAAGAGCGAAAAAAAAAATTCAGAGTGTGCTTTTCCCTTGTTTACGTGCCGCGCCGTGATTTTGTTGGTGTTCTAGGCTCGCGTCTCTAGCACAGTCTAGCCTAGGACCAGCACAGTACCGTCGTTGAGCGTTTATTCAACTTTGCATCTCTGAATTGATTATTGCTGACCCTTTTGCTACCATAGTATAAGCCTTCCCAGCTCGACATACATCTACGTCGTGCGTTTGACTCTCCCTGGTAATCGCTCTATCCAAGCTTTGAGAGTTTTTGACTACAACTGTTGCCGATCACCGCCTGCTGCTGGGTAAGAACTGGTAAGAATTTGAGATTTGCTTGACGGATTTGTGACACCCACCACCACCACTTGTTCGTAGTCTGTAGGATCATATTCTTGTGTGTTTCTATTGCTGCTAACCATGCCAGGATCACAAGCCGACGAGATTGACTGGGAGAATTTATCGAACAAGGAGCTTCATGATAAGTTTCAGCAAATGATGACTGAACAGGTGCAAGATGTGCTGAACAATTTTGAAGAGGCCATGGAGAAGATCACTGGCTTTGAGAAGACGTTCGAAACAAAGCTCGATAACAAGTTTAATGAATTGCTCGCGCGTCTTCCACCACCACCACCCGCTGCAGCTAACGCACCTCTCCAACAACAACAACAACGACTACCTCCAC
>NW_021178825.1:0-906 GCF_002162155.2 Triticum dicoccoides
TTTGTTGCCTCTTCCATCTTCGGAGAAGGTTAATTTTGATGCTAAACAACGTGCTGAATTGATTTTAAAAATGCATGAGTTAACTAAGGAAAACATTGAGCGTATGAATGCTAAATATAAACTTGCTGGAGATAAGGGTAGAAAACATGTTGTGTTTGCACCTGGAGATCTTGTTTGGTTACATTTGCGTAAGGATAGATTTCCTGATTTGCGCAAATCAAAGTTAATGCCACGTGCTGATGGTCCCTTTAAGGTGTTAGAGAAAATAAATGATAATGCATATAAACTTGAGCTGCCTGCAGATTTTGGGGTTTGTCCCACTTTTAACATTGCAGATTTGAAGCCTTATTTGGGTGAGGAAGATGAACTTCCGTCGAGGACGACTTCATTTCAAGAAGGGGAGGATAATGATGACATCAATACAATTGTTACACCCACAGCCCCTGCTGCTATACATACTGGACCAATTACTAGAGCTCGTGCACGCCAACTAAATTACCAGGTACTTTCGTTTCTTGGTAATGATTCTAATGTTCATGAGAATATGATGCTGCCTAAATTGGATACATTTGTTTTGCTTACAAATGAAGGGCCTAGCTTGGAGAAGGATGAACATTGGAGCAAGAACAAGCATGGAGATGATGGCATGCGCAAGGGGAACAAGAACGGAGTTACAAGTGATGATTTCAGGACTTTGAAGCCACCATAATGGGTGCATGAAGCCTTGGACGAAATATACAAGATGCCACTTCATAAATTTCGTCCCGAGGCTATTTTAGGTGCTGCTTCACCTTATTATTGGGCCAGGCCCATGTAATTTCGAAATACATAAGTATAGGCTATTTTTAGAGTCCGTATGTGTGGGGAAACAAGAGATAGGGTTGATTTCGGACCCCTCCACCAAGG
>NW_021178826.1:0-1086 GCF_002162155.2 Triticum dicoccoides
GGCGAACAACGGTGTGTTTATGTGTCTGTCATCAACATTTGCAGTTTTGGCCGAGTTTGGCCCGTTTCATGGACTACTACTCACTGATTTCGGCTCCCTGAGCGATTTCCATGATTGACGAACCCCGGGGTGCGTTTATGTATCGTTGATCAATAACCCTAGGTTTTACCGATTCAGGGCTCTTTCACGGACTATTACTCACCATTTTGGACTCCCAAAGCGATTTCCATGGTTGTCGAACCCCAAGATGTGCTTACGTGTTGGTCGTCAAGACTCGCAGATTGGGCCGATTCTTAATCGTTTCTTGGACTATTACTCAGTTTTGGGATCCCGAAGTGATTTCCACGATTGACGAACACCGGGGTGCGTTTACGTGTCGGTCATCAAAACTCACAATTTTAGGCCGATTCTGGTATGTTTTGTGCACCGTTACTCACCGTTTTGGGGTTCCAGAGCGATTTCCATGATTGACGATCCCTGGGGTGCGTTTACGTGCCCGTCATCAACACTCACAGGTTTGGCCAATTTTGACCCGTTTCGTGGACTATTACTCACTATTTAGGGATTCCAAAGCGATTTCCATAGTTTATGAACCCCAAGGTGCGCTTACATGTTGGTCATCAACACTCACAATTTTGGCTGATTCTGGCCCATTTTGTGGACTATTACTCACTTTTTTGGGGTCCCAGAGTGATTTCCGCGATTAACGAACCCCAGGGTGCGTTTACGTGTCAGACATCAACACTCGCGGTTTTTGACGATTCTGGCCCGTTTCATGGACTATTACTCACCGTTTTGCGATCACGGAGCGATTTCCACAGTTGTTGAACCCTAAGGTGCACTTACGTGTCGGCCATCAACACTCATTGTTTTGGCCAATTCTGGCCCGTTTCATGGACTAATACTGACTGTTTTGGGGTCCCGTAGTGATTTCCACGATTAACAAACCCCGTGGTGCATTTACTTGTCGGTCATCAACACTCGTGGTTTTTGTCGATTCTGGCCCGTTTCATGGACTATTACTCACCTTTTTGGGGTCCCAAAGCGATTTCCATGGTTGTCGAACCCCAAGGCGCGCTTACGTGT
>NW_021178827.1:0-833 GCF_002162155.2 Triticum dicoccoides
AAATAAAGCAAAAAAACAAAAAAAAAATGCAGAAAACAAAACAAAAAAACTAGAAAAAAAATAGCAACAATAAGTATTTTGTTGTAAGTAAAAACAAAATAAAATAAATAAAGCAACAAAGAAAACTAAAAAACTAAAAAAGTGTTTTCAAATTTGAAAACTAATGGCACTAACAGAAAGTTCATATTTTTTTTAAACTAAAAGCAAAAAAGAATTAAAATATAAAGCAAAAAACAAAAGAAAATAAATAATGCAGAAAACAAAACAAAAAAAACTGAAAAAAGATAGCAACAATAAGTATTTTGTTGTAAGTAGAAACAAAATAAAATAAATAAAGCAACAAAGAAAAAAAAGTGCCACCTACTGGGCCCCCACGGCCTGAATACGACTAGAAACCCTACAATGGGCCAGGATTCAGGCCCGCAGGAGGCCCATTAGGCCCACGGGCACACAGCACAGGGTTAGGTCCAAAAGCCTGCATTTGAGAGGAGCTCGAGAGGGAAGGCGCAGTAGCGCTTATAAACCACTCTCGAGCTCTCTTAGCTAGCGAGGTGGGACTAAAGTTTTGGCGCGGGGCAGCACAAGGCCTTTGGTCCCGGTTGGTGCCAGCAACCGGGACTAAAGGGGGCATTGGTCACGGTTCGTGGCACAAACCGTGACCAATGCCCCCCTTTAGTCTTGGTTGGTGCTACCAACCGGGACCAAAGGCCGCCGCTTCCCGCCCTTTGGGTTGCTGAAAAGAGGCATTTGGTCCTGGTTTGTGGCACCAACCAGGACTAAAGGGGGGCATTGGTCACGGTTTGTGCCACGAAACATGACCAATGCCTTTGGTA
>NW_021178828.1:0-1291 GCF_002162155.2 Triticum dicoccoides
TAGATCTTGATGCCTAATATATAAGCAGCTTCTCCAAGGTCCTTCATTGAAAAACACTTATTCAAGTAGGCCTTAATGCTGTCCAGAAATTCTATATTATTTCCCATCAGGAGTATGTCATCTACATATAATATGAGAAATGCTACAGAGCTCCCACTCACTTTCTTGTAAACGCAGGCTTCTCCATAAGTCTGCATAAACCCAAATGCTTTGATCATCTCATCAAAGCGAATGTTCCAACTCCGAGATGCTTGCACCAGTCCATAAATGGATCGCTGGAGCTTGCATACTTTGTTAGCGTTCCGAGGATCGACAAAACCTTCCGGCTGCATCATATACAGTTCTTCCTTAAGATGCCCGTTAAGGAATGCTGTTTTGACGTCCATCTGCCATATCTCATAATCATAGTATGCGGCAATTGCTAACATGATTCGGACGGACTTTAGCTTCGCTACGGGAGAGAGTGTCTCGTCGTAGTCAATCCCTTGAACCTGTCGATAACCCTTAGCGACAAGTCGAGCTTTATAGATGGTAACATTACCATCCGCGTCCGTCTTCTTCTTAAAGATCCATTTGTTTTCTATCGCTCGCCGATCATCGGGCAAGTCTGTCAAAGTCCATACTTTGTTTTCATACATGGATTCTATCTCGGATTTCATGGCTTCAAGCCATTTGTTGGAATCCGGGCCCGCCATTACTTCTTCATAGTTCGAAGGTTCATTGTTGTCTAACAACATGATTTCCAGGACAGGGTTGCCGTACCACTCTGGTGCGGAACGTGTCCTTGTGGACCTACGAAGTTCAGCAGTAACTTGATCCGAAGTACCTTGATTATTATCATGGTTTTCCTCTTCAGTTGGTGTGGGCATCACAGGAACGGTTTCCTGTGCTGCGTCACTATCCCGCTCAAGAGGTAGTACTTCATCGAGTTCTACTTTCCTCCCACTTACTTCTTTCGAGAGAAACTCTTTTTCCAGAAAGCATCCGTTCTTGGCAACAAAGATCTTGCCTTCGGATCTTAAGTAGAAGGTATACCCTACAGTTTCCTTAGGGTATCCTATGAATACGCATTTTTCCAACTTGGGTTCGAGCTTTTCAGGTTGAAGTTTCTTGACATAAGCTTCGCATCCCCAAACTTTTAGAAACGACAGCTTAGGTTTCTTTCCAAACCATAATTCATACGGTGTCGTCTCAACGGATTTAGACGGTGCCCTATTTAAAGTGAATGTAGCTGTCTCTAGAGCGTATCCCCAAAATGATAGCGGTAAATCGGTAAGAGACATCATAGACC
>NW_021178829.1:0-1118 GCF_002162155.2 Triticum dicoccoides
CATGAACGATAGTGGTAGTTCGATAAGAGACATCATGGTACACACCATATCCAATAGGGTGCAACTATGATGTTCGGACACACCATCACACTATGGTGTTCCAGGCGGTATTAATTGTGAAACAATTTCCACAATGTCTTAATTGCGTGCCAAAGCTCGTAACTCAGATACTCATCTCTATGATCATATCATAGACATTTTATCCTCTTGTCATGATGATCTTTAACTTCACTCTGAAATTATTTGAACCATTCAATAATTCAGACTTGTGTTTCATCAAATAAATATACTCAACATCTACTCGAATCATCTGTGAAGTAAGAACATAACGATATTCACTGCATGCCTCAGCACTCATTGGACTGCACACATCAAAAATGTGTTACTTCCAACAAGTTGCTATCTTGTTCCATTGTCACATCCCTAGCTTCTGGTGCTGCCTAGTGTTCGCATCATGTTTAAATTTTGAAACTTGAACTGAGGAAAATTGGAAGCCTCAAAACCCTAAATAAAAGAAGGGCAAAAACCCTAAAATCTCATTCATTGTTCCAAAATGCTCTTCCTAGATGTTTAATATTTTTGGCAAGGGTTTTGATCCAAACCAAAAATAATGAACATTTTAAAAAGATTTATTTTTGGGATTTTGAATTTAAATCATTAGCTATTTGAATTTGAATTATATTCATATAATTAGAATATAATTTCAAATACCCCTGAAATATTTTATGAGCTTTTGGAAAAGTCCATCTAGAAAAATAAAAATATTCAGAGGAGCTTTTGGCATTGTTTGAATTATTTTAAATTCAAAACAGTGGCAAAAGATTAAATAAAAATAAAACAGAACAGAAAAATTAAAAAAGAGCAGAAGCCTACCTGTCGCTTACCTGCGCCTCACCTGTGCTGGCCCAGCCCACCCTGCCAGTCCACCTGGCGGCCCAGCCCACCAGGGGCACCGCCGTCTTCAACCTCTGCCTACTGGCAGAGGCGTGTCGACGCGCCGTGGCCGGGCCTCCACCTCCTGCTTCGCCGTGGCAGCCTCCCCGACATCCTCGCGACGCCACGGAGACACCCAGAGCCATCCCCTCGATCTCCTCACTCCCTCTGGACCGTTCCCCCCC
>NW_021178830.1:0-539 GCF_002162155.2 Triticum dicoccoides
GACGGTGGCGTCGAGGGCGGCGGGGCGACGAACGGTGTCGGGGCGGGGCGACGGTGGCGTCGAGGGCGGCGGGGCGACGGTGGTGTCGGGGCGGGGCGACGGTGGCGTCGGGAGAGGAGATCGGGGAAGGGGATCGCGGGCGAGGGCGAGGGAGAGAGAGGGGATCGGTACGAAAGTAGGGGCGGCACAATACTAATGGCGCACCACCCCTCGGTGCGCCATAAGTACATACATGCTAATGGCGCACCTCACCCTGGTGCGCCATTAGTATTTTTTTTTCTGCTCGAGCCAACAGTTATCTACCACCTGACCTGATACACGTCAAGTCTTCTCTACTAGCTCGACTGGTCAGCAGCTAGTTCTCACACCAAGAGGTCCTGGGTTCGATTCCCAGGCTCCACAATTTTTTTATGCATTTAAAATGCTGTTTGATACTTATTTGTGTTTAAATATGTTCAAACTTGTTTAAATCATAACAGTAATATTTTTTTATAAGACAGTAATAATTTTTTAAAAAATATCATCAAATAGTAATGCCG
>NW_021178831.1:0-1462 GCF_002162155.2 Triticum dicoccoides
TACTGTGCTGGTCCTAGGCTAGACCGGACTAGAGACGCGAGCCTAGAACACTAATGAGGTCACGGCATAGCACAACTAGCATCAATGAAGGATACTAAGTAGCTCTTGACAGCAAGATATAAGTGAAGATCACAACGACAGTGAAGATAATGATGAAAAACAACTGCCAAGCAGGATATACAACAACTCTCTCTCCAACTTTCCTCTTGAAAAGTTTGAGACAATTTTCTGATAAATTCTTTCAAAGAATGCTACTAACTCAAGCTTTCCAATGCAAAAAGAATCACTCAATTCCGAGTTGATATGAGGAGTCAAAGAATTCTAAAACTGGCCTGAAAAATTGGAACAAGGTGTGTTCACGAACTTCAGAGGGCAAAAAGACCTATTTAGAAGCCGATTTTGAGGTGTCAAATATTGAACTAGCTTCTGCAACTATTTAGATGCGGCTCGTCGCTAGCTTCAATTTGAGTACTCACGGAGCCAAAACGGACTTCGTATGAGGAAGATACACCTGTTTTACTGAACAGTGCGCAAAACAGATTCCAATCCGAATTCAGGTACGAGATTGATTCTAGATAGATCCGATTTTTTTTCTTCTCTCTTTTTTTTTCTCACGCTTTTTTTTCTTTTTCTTCTCTCTCTTTTTCTTTTTTTCCTCTCTTTTTTTTCCTCTATCTTTTTTTTCCCTCTTTCCAAGACAAACTAGATAAGATGCAGATTGGATCAGGCGAAGATGTGAATGACCTCAACTATGATTATGACAATGAACAGTGCATAGCACGTGGTGGAAATTAATAGATGGGATGGTGGACAGCGGAATGAATAATGATGCAGCGGCGGCGTGACTAATGTGAACAGAACTCGAAACTCTAAAGGAACTAGACACTAAGACCAGCAACTCGACACGACGATGCAACCGATAATTCAACTATGCAAGCAATAAAAAGAAAATTGCAAAGGCTCAGACTGGCTTGGACCAAGGATGAATAGATCTAACTCTTTTTTGTGGCTTTTTCTTGGACAATAGGTAAGAAAATAAATCTAATCTAGGAAAACTGGAAATTCTCACCGAGCAACCTGAAAACTGATACCACTTGATAGAGGCGAGGGTGTCCCGATCTTTCGATGAGATGATAACTATCGATTTGGTGGAGACGACTTTGACGATCCGACTACAAACGTGCACGACGTTGCGCCTTAGCAATCGCTAAACCAATCTCCTGAGGTTACTGACGATGCCGGAAGCACGGTCAGCCTGACCACGAAGGTCTATTCCTGCAAGCAATCGAAGAACGAGCAAGAATATGATAAAGCAATCTGAATATTGCAAATATATATGAGGTATTTATAATGGTGGGGATCCGTAAGCGGTCTTGGTCTGGTCGTTGGACACAAACGAAGTACACGAAGTTGCAATGGCTAACTTTTAACTAAACAAATCCCAAGGAAAAGCTACTAGATG
>NW_021178832.1:0-6918 GCF_002162155.2 Triticum dicoccoides
GAAAATCCTATTTTTGAAAATATTGAATTAAAACATAGTTTCCAAACAGGACAAAAAATTTGTCTGAAATTTTTTCAAATAAATCTTAAAATAAACTAGACAATATTTGAGAGAGGTATGAAAAAGAATCAACTCATTTGGAGTTATATTTAAAAAGTTATAGCCAGTCAAAGTTTAGTCAAATTTCGGTTTTTAAAATAAAACAGAAAAAAAAGGAAAAACGTTCCGAAACTAACCACGTCGAAGGCGTATTCTGGGTTTACGTCTCCACTTATTACAGCAGGGACGGCGCGTGGGTCACTGACAGTGGGTCCAGGGGGGGCACTGGTCAGGTTTGACCGGTCTCCCCCGCCTCCTTCCCCCTGTAGCCGTGTGGAGGCGGGGCTCCTGCGATGGTCGCCGGCGATTGGCGGCTCCCCGCGGGCTCCGGAGGGCAGGGATGGATCCGCGGGTCCGGGGCGGTCCTCCTGGTGGTCGCTAGGTAGGTGGGGACAAAGGGAGTCGCCGGCGTGAGCTTCGCGGCGGAGATGGCTTCGGGCCGATTTGGGGGTTCTGGCTATGGTGGCGCTCCGTCGCAGCTGGGGGTTTGGGCGGCTCCGCAAGCCGAACAGGAGTCAGGTGGTGGTGCTAGAAGGGTGGGGGAGGCTCTGTTTGCGATGGATGGGATCGGAGGGTGGCGGCGGCCGAATCGGTCGGAGGCAAGGAAGAAGGCCTCCCACCGTCGCTTGCTGGCTGTGGGGCGCACTAGAGGGGTGGTACGAGGCTGCCTGAGGGTGCTCGAGCGAGGTCTGGGGCTATATATAGCCGGGGAAGGTCGGTTCCGCCACTGCTGGGGATAAGATCGCCGGCCGACCACTTCTGTTGCGGCAGGGCGACGTGGCGATGGCCGGAGTAGGGTCGGTGCTAGCGGATGGGCTTGGAGATAAGGACGGCCTGCTCATGAGGGCAGCTGGCGAGAAGTTGTGGCTCGGGCGGCGCCGTCCATGGCAGAGGTGCACTATGGACGCCGGCGTGCCGCCAAGAGGGCCCTGACGGCAGCGCTGTAGGGCGCCAGGCCTGCTTGGAGTGTTCTGGCGAGTGGTCGGGGGTGGCGCGTGGCTCTGCAGGCGAGCAAAGGCCAGGGCGCGGGGTAGCAAACGCGGCGGCTCGGTTGCGCGCGCGCGTGCAGAATGTGCGCTCTGGGCGCCCCCAGAGCATGCACGGGACATGCTCGACAGAATGCCAGGGTGAGCTAGAGTCCTCGAGTGAGGTTGGCAATTAACAAGACTAGGCTAGAGTTTGCAAGGAGGATAGTGGACATGGGGGTTAGGTCAGTGGATCAAGTTTACAATGCTAACTAAAAACCATGCCAAAACTGGCCATGCACCCAAGATGTTTGACAAAATGCTAGAGGCATCTAGGCAGTTCTTGGAGTGGCCAAAAGCACCAGATCAGTGTCTCATTAGGTGTAGGTGATGGTGGCCAGGTTAGTTTGTCATATATAGAAACTTGTTAGTGCAAATATCTGAGAAAACCAATTCTGGACAGAACCTAAAGGCTATCATTTCATCTACTCAATATACTCCAATAGGTCCACTCTCCTGGACTTAAGGGTTTTGTAGGAAGGACTATAGGTAGGAAAAAGAATCATGGCTAACAGAGCAAAAAAATGTGGTTGCTGTAGAAAGTGACAAACTGGACCAGAGAGTAAAAGAGGATGATTTGCTCAAATTTTGCAAGGAAAAATCATGGGGTTTTGCATAAAAATGAATTATATGCATCTACTACCATCTCCAAATACTTGGTAAATTTTGTAAAGAATTATTTAAAGGGGTTGTATTGCAAAGGTACCAACTGGACTAGTTTAGAAAACTTGGGGTGAAGCTCAAAATTTTCAATGAATAAAAGATATTTTTGCTCCAGAGTGATTTAAAAACACCACATGACATCCCCAAATTTTGGTGAAAATTTTAGATGCATTTATCAAATGGTTGCAATGCAAAGAGGCTCTAAAACTTATAAAAAACCCTTTAAAGGAATTAAGCTCAGGAAGAACAATTATGCAACTAAGTCCACTAATAAAGAATGATTTTATTGAGAGAGTATACAAGTCCAATAATATTTTTGGAATGTTTCCACTTCAGGTAAAAACTCCATAATTTTTTCTTAAAGGGGTTCTGAAATAAAAAAGAATACAGAAAGCAAAAAATTTAAACTCCTGGCAAAATTTTAATAATCAAATCATGGTTAAATTTTTGGGGTGTTACAACACTACCCCCCTTAAAAAAAATCTCGTCCTCGAGATTTGATAAGGGTTGTTTTGAAACAATTTTACTCCTATTATCACAAAAATAACCATCCTACTCCTGTAATTAAAACGTAGCTACAGTGTGTGTGCCATAAGTGGTGTAAAACTACAGTGTGGCATGCTGGCATTGCGTGGGAAAATTTACGGTCAGTTTCCGCTATTGGTTACAGTAAATTTAGAATAAACTTCTAAATTACTGAAAATACGCTGGTCGTACCTGAGAGCACAGTGCTCTCTGTGGCTGACAGGTGGACCCGGGGCCCACTGTCGGTCTCTTCCTCTACCTTTGGCTCTCTCTTCTTCCTCTCTCCCGCGCGCTTTCCCGCGCTTTCTCCATCGACGACGTCTAGCTCGTAGGGCATCTAGGCCGTACAGCGGTAGTGCGCAGCGTGCTAGCTGCCGGCGCAGCGTGCACTCACCTCGCGGGCCAGTGCGCTGTCGGCACTGCTTGCGGATTCGCCCCCGAACACCGGCGATCGAGCGACGAGCGGCGCTGGTGGACTTCGCCCACCGTACACCGATCTCGAGCTATAAAATGACCGCGGTGCTCCTCTTTTCCTCCTCCAGATTTCGCTTCTCCTTCTCCTCCCTTCTCCTTCATTTCTGTCTGCAGGAGCTCGAGACAAGGCTCTAATGGCGGAGGTGATGCCGGACTAGTATGTGATCCTGATGTGCGGAGGGTTGGCGGCATTGCTGGGGTTCTCCGTGCTCCTGTGTGTGATGATCCTCGATGATCATCGTGATGCGGCCGCTCGAGTGTTAGCTCTCCGCGGTGGCGGTGATCACGATGATTAGGTGTGGTGTCAGGTGCTAACTGCTGACAGGGTGCCGGAGGTAACTTGTACCCAAGTAATTACTCACAAATCTCTCCCTCTGAGACTGCGGGGTGTTAGGGAGGTGATTAGTTTAGTGCAAAAACGTGCACGTGGAATTGCACTAGGTCGAGTGGTTGGGGTCGTGAGTATGCTGTTATGGTGCTGCGTGAAATAGAAAATCTATGTCGTGAAGAAATGTATGCTGCAACAACTCCGAGAAAAATCTTACTTCAGGATTTACCGAGAGTGAAAACAATTAATAAAATTCTACCGCAGTAACAACCACTCACATTGATTGAAACTAAAGATTCAATTCATCGCACAAATTTAGCATACATAAGTTATAACACATAAATAAATGCAGGGACAATCAATACAGCAATGACATCTACAACGACAATGGTAATTGGACAGGGTCCTGAGAAAACGTCTCTGGGATTGGGGCACACTCTTCTTCTATCGGGGGAAGTGGGTTGACCAGTCGATGAATGTGCCTTTCCTGGTTGGGCCTCAGTGGTCTGCCGATGGCAATCTGAGGATTCAAATCAGCGAGGCTCTGGAGATAGCCCATTACTCGCTGGGTCAAACACTCTTGAGCGATGACATACTAGGCAAGGTTGGCCAGTACTGGGTCTCTCTCGATTCGTCCACCGGGAAAAGATGCTACTTCTCCGGTTGCTGCACGACTCGGGAAATAATAATACCCCGGTTCGCTGGCATAGGGTACCGCAAATCGAATGCGAGTAAGCGCCTCATACGTAGCAGCTTCTATGGCCATATGAGGAGTCAGCATAGATTTCCCCATGAAGGAGGCTTCCGTGGGGTCTTGGTTTGGGTTTGCGGGAGGGACGTGCACCACTACCCAATATTTTGAGGTGGATGGGGTGATCCTCGATTTGAGTAACTCATACTGGGGTGGATGGATAGCACTCATGGTACTGCAGGTAAAGTCCCACAAAATTTTAACAAAGCTGCCTGGAGTTGCATCTGGAGTTCTCAGGTAAATACTAGGGCTCGGCATGGAAATGGTTGTCCGAGTGGTGCTCAAGGTGAGGGGTACTTGGCAAGGTCACGAGGTAGCCTTTTTATATAGCATCGGGGCTGGGTTATTTACCGTGGTGAAGGGTAAGTAGTTTATCGAGTCTGCTCCATGGGGTCGGGGTCAATGCTACAGATACACATATCTCATCAAAGTGACGCATTACTGTGGGTGTCATCGGTGTGGTTTTTGTAGCTGTGCCCGAAATAAAAAAATGCAACCGCACACTAACATATTTATGCAAGTCTATAATTTAAACAGAGGCACACAAGCAGGCTGCGATTATTTATGGTGATATAAGATCATACAATTATGGGGCGTGGGCATACTGAGACTCGGTACTACTCGAGTGACTTAGTCTACCTCGTTTATATCTAAACGAGCCTACCTTGTGGACGTCGAGGCTTCTTCACGGGTTTCTCTGTCGGGATTAGCTGGAGGGGTTTGAGGAACTGTCGGGTCGGGGTAGCGATGATGACCATCCCAGGGATTGTTGGCCACAATCCCACGAGAGCGTGTTCCCAAAAGGCGACGAAGCACTTCTGGGGACACCAACGTATTTTGGTCGATGGCTTGGGCAGACCTCAAGGACTCGATCGGATGTCCGAACAGCAAGACTGGGTTGTCGGCGTCAGGCTCATCTCCTCCTCTTGCCGGGGCTCGGCGAACCAGATATCCACGAGCTGTGATCAGATCAAGGGTGATTTGATCGAACAATTCCCCTAGTGCACCTACATAGCGCACCATATGCAACAATGCAGGATCCGTCTCGTGGTCTCCATTGACAACCTGGGGTGGCCTACCATACCCGTCACGACTGGGGTAGTAGTAGAACGAGCGACAGTTAACTCTGGGCGACAAGTGCCGGAGTTGAACTATAGCCTCCCGAGCAGCTAGTTGGATGGCTTGTGTCTCAAAGGAAGTTGTCCTTCCGGTGAACCTGTAGGGGCGTTCTGGCGATAGACCCCTACCGTAGATGTGCACAGTGGCCATGAATTGACGGCTCTCACCGCTCATGGGTCCTTGGTACACAACATATTCTGGAGGCTCCTCTAATGCAAAGGCACGGCGGGTGAGGTTTGCTAGCACGGTCACAAAACCTCCAAGGTTGTTTGCCGTGGTTTCATTGTGCATGACGGGGCCAGGCATTATGGCTTGGTTTGAGGAAGAGGTTTTGCTGTGCTGTGTTGAGGTTAGCGTGCCCTTTTTATAGAAAAGGGGACGGAGTCTTCCTTCGCACGCTCGCGAATGAGATAATTTAGGTGTCGGTCACTGGCGCGTGATCGACGGGCTAGGCTGATAGGTTGGGCACCGACCGCCAAAAGGTGTCGGGTTACTATGGGCTATCTCGCACGCGAAGCTTGGCTGGGTTTAGGTTATGGTTTGGTGGTTTGGTTAACCTAGTTTTATTGACCTGGCTGAGATAGGATTAGCCAATGGTCAGCCTGGCTGATACCAAGTTTGTCAGGACCAGATTTTCGGGATATTAATTTCCCAAAAATGTCCCTTGTGCTCACCAGCTCCAGGATTACTGTTAGCTGATGAGGCGCAAACTTAATACAGAAATTCCAAGCAAGGTACAAAATATGTAGTACCAGACCATTCTGGCCTATGGGTGCAACAAATGGTTTCTTATGGCTGATGGCGGAAGAGTTTTGTGGTTTCTCGGTGTCTATGGGACTCCATTCCCACAGGAACAGCTGACCTGGATAACTCCTATCTTCGCGAGGCTGCTATCGCCAGCGCGTGGATTCCGGGGCTGTCAGCGCAACGCTCCTCTCCATGCAAGAAATCTGGCCAAGACAATAGCCAGGGACAAGCCAGTGAGTACTTTGAATGTACTCGCAACCATTATGAACTCAGGTCTAATTATTCAAATGATAATCATGCTCTAAAATATTCTATGATCACAACTTCAATCACAAAATAAAATCCATGCTGCACGCAAACAAGTTATTCACATAACACGTGAATAATGCAATTAGGGAGTAGAAATAGAATGCCTCAGTCGGGCGTCTGAGCGACACCACAGAAAGTGCTCATAAGTGAAATAAGTAACAAAACGTGCCGCAGTCGGGCGTTTGTGCGACACCACATAAAGGGCTTATATGGTAAATAAATAACAAACATGCCACAGTCGGGCGTCTGTGCGACACCACATAAAGGGCTTATAAAGTCAACCAATAACAAACACGCCATAGTCGGGCGTCTGTGCGACACCACATAAAGGGCTTATAAAGTAAATCAATAACAAACATGCCGCAGTTTGGCGTCTGTGCGACACCACATAAAGGGCTTATAACAGAATAATCACAGTGAATATCTAGGAGGTAGAACCGTCCGAGGGATACTTCATAAATCAAATAATGAAAATAGTTAGTCCACAATAATAATAATCATAATCATCGTATGTCACCGGTCATAATCAATGTTCTGACTTAACAGTTTCTCCTCCGAAGACCGACACTAAGACCGACACTTGACCCAACCCAGACAGCAGTCCTCAACCATGGAGACGGCTATTCGAATAGATATAATCCCTGCAGAGGGTGTACTCTTTACCCACGAGTAACGGATTCCGTTAGTCCATCTGGACTAATTCCGCGTACGGTCTTTTAATTGAAAACACACATAACCACACACACCAGCCTGACTTATCGGTATCTGGAATCACTCACAACACTCGTTAAGCAAAACTCTAAGTGGAGAGGCTACAACCTCGATTAGTATGGGATCACAAATTTATAACGTGCGCAAACTAGGTGAGCTACCCCCTC
>NW_021178833.1:0-961 GCF_002162155.2 Triticum dicoccoides
TCGATAACCCTTAGCGACAAGTCGAGCTTTATAGATGGTAACATTACCATCCGCGTCCGTCTTCTTCTTAAAGATCCATTTGTTTTCTATCGCTCGCCGATCATCGGGCAAGTCTGTCAAAGTCCATACTTTGTTTTCATACATGGATTCTATCTCGGATTTCATGGCTTCAAGCCATTTGTTGGAATCCGGGCCCGTCATTGCTTCTTCATAGTTCGAAGGTTCATTGTTGTCTAACAACATGATTTCCAGGACAGGGTTGCCGTACCACTCTGGTGCGGAACGTGTCCTTGTGGACCTACGAAGTTCAGCAGTAACTTGATCCGAAGTACTTTGATCATTATCATGGTTTTCCTCTTCAGTTGGTGTGGGCATCACAGGAATGGTTTCCTGTGCTGCGTCACTATCCCGCTCAAGAGGTAGTACTTCATCGAGTTCTACTTTCCTCCCACTTACTTCTTTCGAGAGAAACTCTTTTTCCAGAAAGCATCCGTTCTTGGCAACAAAGATCTTGCCTTCAGATCTTAAGTAGAAGGTATACCCTATAGTTTCCTTAGGGTATCCTATGAATACGCATTTTTCCGACTTGGGTTCGAGCTTTTCAGGTTGAAGTTTCTTGACATAAGCTTCGCATCCCCAAACTTTTAGAAACGACAGCTTAGGTTTCTTTCCAAACCATAATTCATATGGTGTCGTCTCAACGGATTTAGACGGTGCCCTATTTAAAGTGAATGTAGCTGTCTCTAGAGCGTATCCCCAAAATGATAGCGGTAAATCGGTAAGAGACATCATAGACCGCACCATATCCAATAGAGTGCGATTACGACGTTCGGACACACCGTTTCGCTGAGGTGTTCCAGGCGGCGTGAGCTGTGAAACAATTCCACATTTCTTTAAGTGTGTACCAAATTCGTGACTTAAGTATTCTCCTCCACGATCTGATCGTAAGAATTTTATCTTT
>NW_021178834.1:0-2356 GCF_002162155.2 Triticum dicoccoides
TGAAAACTGATACCACTTGATAGAGGCGGGGTGTCCCGATCTTTCGATGAGATGGTAACTATCGATTTGGTGGAGACGACTTTGACGATCCGACTACAAACGTGCACGACGTTGCGCCTTAGCAATCGCTAAACCAATCTCCAGAGGTTATTGACCACGCCGGTGCACGATCAACCTGACCACGAAGGTCTATTCCTGCAAGCAATCGAAGAACGAGCAAGAATATGATAAAAGCAATCTGAATATTGCAAATATGTATGAAGTATTGATAAAGGTGGGGATCCGAAAGCGGTCTTGGTCTGGTCGTTGGACACAAACGAAGTACACGAAGTTGCGTTGGCTAACTTTTAACTAAACAAATTCCCAAGGAAAAAGCTACTAGATGGATCTACTTATATAGGAGCAAGGGGTGGCGGCCAAGGAGGTGGAAGGACGTCCCAAGGCAGCCTAAAACTAACCCTAGGTCGTACAAGGCTCATGGGCCCAAGTGGAGGTGATGTAACACCTTTGGACTTGTAGTTTGACTCGGATTCTGGTGCAGCATCAAATTGTTTCGTCCACAACTCAACGCTCCGGACGAATTTGAAGGTGATTCCAATTGGGTTGGAAAGTGCACGAAATCTAGTTTCCAACAAAAAAAGAATCACCCAATTCGGAGTCCGTATGAAAAACTTGTGTGCGTTTTGAGTCAGGTATGTCTGTGCAGTCCGAATTTGAATCCAGAACGTGAGAGACTTGGACTCTATCTTCTCTTGGGCCAAAGGTGACGTGAAAGAACTTTTTGGACAGCAAATAAACATCTCTTTCTTCCTTATCTTCATATGTGGATTGTACAAATGTCCCATACACCTGCAATTAGACAAAACACAAAAGTGTGTGAAGTATTTTTGTTCTGGATAACATAAATAGATTATTGAATAGTTTGCACTAGAAATCACCTGACAAATATGCATATATGCAATATTTTTGGTCATATCCAAGGTAGTCATGTCCTCATCAATGGTGTGCCAAATACTATTGTTTCAGATCGTGATACTAAATTTCTTAGCCACTTTTGGAGATGTTTATGGGCTAAGTTGGGGACTAAACTGCTTTTTAGTACTACTTGTCACCCCAAACTGATGGACAAACTGAAGTAGTCAATAGAACATTGTCTACTATGCTTAGGGCTGTTTTGAAGAATGATAAGAAAATGTGGGAGGAATGCTTGCCTCATATTGAATTTGCTTATAATCGTTCATTGCATTCTACTACTAAGATGTGCCCTTTTGAAGTTGTGTATGGTTTCCTACCTCGTGCACCTATTGATTTGTTGCCTCTTCCATCTTCGGAGAAGGTTAATTTTGATGCTAAACAACGTGCTGAATTGATTTTAAAAATGCATGAGTTAACTAAGGAAAACATTAAGCGTATGAATGCTAAATATAAACTTGCTGGAGATAAGGGTAGAAAACATGTTGTGTTTGCACCTGGAGATCTTGTTTGGTTACATTTGCGTAAGGATAGATTTCCTGATTTGCGCAAATCAAAGCTAATGCCACGTGCTGCTGGTCCCTTTAAGGTGTTGGAGAAAGTAAATGATAATGCATATAAACTTGAGCTGCCTGCAGATTTTGGGGTTAGTCCCACTTTTAACATTGCAGATTTCAAGCCTTATTTGGGTGAGGAAGATGAGCTTCCGTCGAGGACGACTTCATTTCAAGAAGGGGAGGATGATGAGGACATCAATACCATTGTTACACCCACAGCCCCTACTGCTACATATACGGGACCAATTACTAGAGCTCGCGCACGCCAATTAAATTACCAGGTACTTTCGTTTCTTGGTAATGATTCTAATGTTCATGAGAATATGATGCTGCCTAAATTGGATACATTTGTTTTGCTTACAAATGAAGGGCCTAGCTTGGAGAAGGATGAACACTGGAGCAAGAACAAGCATGGAGATGATGCCATGCGCAAGGGGAACAAGAACGGAGTTACAAGTGATGATTTCAGGACTTTGAAGCCACCATAATGGGTGCATGAAGCCATGGACGAAATATACAAGATGTCACTTCATAAATTTCGTCCCGAGGCTATTATAGGTGTTGCGTCACCTTTTTATTGGGCCAGGCCCATGTAATTTCGAAATACATAAGTATAGGCTATTTTTAGAGTCCGTATGTGTGGGGAAACAAGAGATAGGGTTGATTTCGGACCCCTCCACCAAGGGCCACGAAATTCCCCCTCTCTTCCTCCATATATACAGCCCTTAGGGCACCGTTTAGACTTTGGGTTTTGTTTAGATTAAAAGTTCGCCATAGCTACAACTTCGCGTACTTCGTTTGTGTTCAACGACCAGACAAAGGCGTCA
>NW_021178835.1:0-2710 GCF_002162155.2 Triticum dicoccoides
TTTCTCTCGAAAGGAGTAAGTGGGAGGAAAGTAGAACTCAATGAAGTACTACCTCTTGAACCGGAAAGTAGTGCAGCTCAGGAAAATGTTCCTGTGGTGCCTACACCGACTGGAGAGGAAATTAATGATGATGATCAAGGTACTTCGGATCAAGTTGCTACTGAACTTCGTAGGTCCACAAGGACACGTTCCACACCAGAGTGGTATGGCAACCCTGTCCTGGAAATCATGTTGTTAGACAACGGTGAACCTTCGAACTATGAAGAAGCGATGGCGGGCCCAGATTCCAACAAATGGCTTGAAGCCATGCAATCCGAGATAGAATCCATGTATGAAAACAAAGTATGGACTTTGACAGACTTGCCCAATGATCGGCGAGCGATAGAAAATAAATGGATCTTTAAGAAGAAGACAGACGCGAATGGTTATGTTACCATCCATAAAGCTCGACTTGTTGCTAAGGGTTATCGACAAGTTCAAGGGGTTGACTATGATGAGACTTTCTCTCCTGTAGCGAAGCTAAAGTCTGTTCGAGTCATGTTAGCAATTGCCGCATACTATGATTATGAGATATGGCAGATGGACGTCAAAACGGCATTCCTTAACGGCTATCTTAAGGAAGAACTGTATATGATGCAGCCGGAAGGTTTTGTCGATCCCAAGAATGCTAACAAGGTGTGCAAGCTCCAGCGATCCATTTATGGGCTGGTGCAAGCATCTCGGAGTTGGAACATTCACTTTGATGAGATGATCAAAGCGTTTGGGTTTATGCAGACTTATGGAGAAGCCTGCATTTACAAGAAAGTGAGTGGGAGCTCTGTAGCATTTCTCATATTATATGTAGATGACATACTTTTGATGGGAAATGATATAGAACTTTTGGACAACATTAAGTCCTACTTGAATAAGTGTTTTTCAATGAGGGACCTTGGAGAAGCTGCTTACATATTAGGCATCAAGATCTATAGGGATAGATCAAGACGCCTCATAGGTCTTTCACAAAGCACATACCTTGATAAGATATTGAAGAAGTTCAATATGGATCAATCCAAGAAAGGGTTCTTGCCTGTATTGCAAGGTGTGAGATTGAGCTCGGCTCAATGCCCGACCACGACAGAAGATATAGAAGAGATGAGTGTCATCCCCTATGCCTCAGCCATAGGATCTATTATGTATGCCATGCTGTGTACCAGACCTGATGTAAACCTTGCCGTAAGTTTGGTAGGAAGGTACCAAAGTAATCCCGACAAGGAACAATAGACAGCGGTCAAGAATATCCTGAAGTACCTAAAAAGGACAAAGGACATGTTTCTCATTTATGGAGGTGACGAAGAGCTTGTCGTAAAGGGTTACGTCGATGCTACCTTCGACATAGATCTGGATGACTCTAAGTCACAAACCGGATACGTGTATATGTTGAATCATGGAGCAGTAAGCTGGTGCAGTTGCAAGTAGAGTGTCGTGGCGGGATCTACATGTGAAGCGGAGTACATGGCAGCCTCGGAGGCAGCGCATGAAGCAATATGGATGAAGGAGTTCATCACCAACCTAGGAGTCATACCCAATGCGTCGGGGCCGATCACTCTCTTCTGTGACAACACTGGAGCTATTGCCCTTGCCAAGGAGCCCAGGTTTCACAAGAAGACCAGGCACATCAAGCATCGTTTCAACTCCATCCGTGAAAATGTTCAAGATGGAGACATAGATATTTGCAAAGTACATACAGATCTGAATGTGGCAGATCCGTTGACTAAACCTCTTCCACGAGCAAAACATGATCAACACCAGAACTCTATGGGTGTTCGATTCATCACAATGTAACTAGATTATTGACTCTAGTGCAAGTGGGAGACTATTGGAAATATGCCCTAGAGGCAATAATAAAAGGATTATTATTATATTTCCTTGTTCATGATAATTGTCTTTTATTCATGCTATAATTGTATTATCCGGAAATCGTAATACACGTGTGAATACATAGACCACAACATGTCCCTAGTGAGCCTCTAGTTGACTAGCTCGTTGATCAACAGATAGTCATGGTTTCCTGACTATGGTCATTGGATGTCATTGATAACGAGATCACATCATTAGGAGAATGATGTGATGGACAAGACCCAATCCTAAGCATAGCACAAGATCGTGTAGTTCGTTTGCTAGAGTTTTTCCAATGTCAAGTATCTTTTCCTTAGACCATGAGATCGTGTAACTCCCGGATACTGTAGGAGTGCTTTGGGTGTACCAAACGTCACAATGTAACTGGGTGACTATAAAGGTATACTACGGGTATCTCCGAAAGTGTCTGTTGGGTTGACACGGATCGAGACTGGGATTTGTCACTCCCTATGACGGAGAGGTATCTCTGGGCCCACTCGGTAATGCATCATCATAATGAGCTCAAAGTGACCAAGTGTCTGGTCACGCGATCATGCATTACGGTACGAGTAAAGTGACTTACCGGTAACGAGATTGAACGAGGTATTGGGATACCGACGATCAAATCTCGGGCAAGTAACATACCGATTGACAAAGGGAATTGTATACGGGGTTGCTTGAATCCTCGACATCGTGGTTCATCCGATGAGATCATCGAGGAGCATGTGGGGGCCAACATGGGTATCCAGATCCGCTGTTGGTTATTGGCCAGAGAGCTGTCTCGGTCATGTCTACGTGTCTCCCGAACCCGTAGGGTCTACACACTTAAGGTTCG
>NW_021178836.1:0-2710 GCF_002162155.2 Triticum dicoccoides
TTTCTCTCGAAAGGAGTAAGTGGGAGGAAAGTAGAACTCAATGAAGTACTACCTCTTGAACCGGAAAGTAGTGCAGCTCAGGAAAATGTTCCTGTGGTGCCTACACCGACTGGAGAGGAAATTAATGATGATGATCAAGGTACTTCGGATCAAGTTGCTACTGAACTTCGTAGGTCCACAAGGACACGTTCCACACCAGAGTGGTATGGCAACCCTGTCCTGGAAATCATGTTGTTAGACAACGGTGAACCTTCGAACTATGAAGAAGCGATGGCGGGCCCAGATTCCAACAAATGGCTTGAAGCCATGCAATCCGAGATAGAATCCATGTATGAAAACAAAGTATGGACTTTGACAGACTTGCCCAATGATCGGCGAGCGATAGAAAATAAATGGATCTTTAAGAAGAAGACAGACGCGAATGGTTATGTTACCATCCATAAAGCTCGACTTGTTGCTAAGGGTTATCGACAAGTTCAAGGGGTTGACTATGATGAGACTTTCTCTCCTGTAGCGAAGCTAAAGTCTGTTCGAGTCATGTTAGCAATTGCCGCATACTATGATTATGAGATATGGCAGATGGACGTCAAAACGGCATTCCTTAACGGCTATCTTAAGGAAGAACTGTATATGATGCAGCCGGAAGGTTTTGTCGATCCCAAGAATGCTAACAAGGTGTGCAAGCTCCAGCGATCCATTTATGGGCTGGTGCAAGCATCTCGGAGTTGGAACATTCACTTTGATGAGATGATCAAAGCGTTTGGGTTTATGCAGACTTATGGAGAAGCCTGCATTTACAAGAAAGTGAGTGGGAGCTCTGTAGCATTTCTCATATTATATGTAGATGACATACTTTTGATGGGAAATGATATAGAACTTTTGGACAACATTAAGTCCTACTTGAATAAGTGTTTTTCAATGAGGGACCTTGGAGAAGCTGCTTACATATTAGGCATCAAGATCTATAGGGATAGATCAAGACGCCTCATAGGTCTTTCACAAAGCACATACCTTGATAAGATATTGAAGAAGTTCAATATGGATCAATCCAAGAAAGGGTTCTTGCCTGTATTGCAAGGTGTGAGATTGAGCTCGGCTCAATGCCCGACCACGACAGAAGATATAGAAGAGATGAGTGCCATCCCCTATGCCTCAGCCATAGGATCTATTATGTATGCCATGCTGTGTACCAGACCTGATGTAAACCTTGCCGTAAGTTTGGTAGGAAGGTACCAAAGTAATCCCGACAAGGAACAATAGACAGCGGTCAAGAATATCCTGAAGTACCTAAAAAGGACAAAGGACATGTTTCTCATTTATGGAGGTGACGAAGAGCTTGTCGTAAAGGGTTACGTCGATGCTACCTTCGACATAGATCTGGATGACTCTAAGTCACAAACCGGATACGTGTATATGTTGAATCATGGAGCAGTAAGCTGGTGCAGTTGCAAGCAGAGTGTCGTGGCGGGATCTACATGTGAAGCGGAGTACATGGCAGCCTCGGAGGCAGCGCATGAAGCAATATGGATGAAGGAGTTCATCACCAACCTAGGAGTCATACCCAATGCGTCGGGGCCGATCACTCTCTTCTGTGACAACACTGGAGCTATTGCCCTTGCCAAGGAGCCCAGGTTTCACAAGAAGACCAGGCACATCAAGCATCGTTTCAACTCCATCCGTGAAAATGTTCAAGATGGAGACATAGATATTTGCAAAGTACATACAGATCTGAATGTGGCAGATCCGTTGACTAAACCTCTTCCACGAGCAAAACATGATCAACACCAGAACTCTATGGGTGTTCGATTCATCACAATGTAACTAGATTATTGACTCTAGTGCAAGTGGGAGACTATTGGAAATATGCCCTAGAGGCAATAATAAAAGGATTATTATTATATTTCCTTGTTCATGATAATTGTCTTTTATTCATGCTATAATTGTATTATCCGGAAATCGTAATACACGTGTGAATACATAGACCACAACATGTCCCTAGTGAGCCTCTAGTTGACTAGCTCGTTGATCAACAGATAGTCATGGTTTCCTGACTATGGTCATTGGATGTCATTGATAACGAGATCACATCATTAGGAGAATGATGTGATGGACAAGACCCAATCCTAAGCATAGCACAAGATCGTGTAGTTCGTTTGCTAGAGTTTTTCCAATGTCAAGTATCTTTTCCTTAGACCATGAGATCGTGTAACTCCCGGATACTGTAGGAGTGCTTTGGGTGTACCAAACGTCACAATGTAACTGGGTGACTATAAAGGTATACTACGGGTATCTCCGAAAGTGTCTGTTGGGTTGACACGGATCGAGACTGGGATTTGTCACTCCCTATGACGGAGAGGTATCTCTGGGCCCACTCGGTAATGCATCATCATAATGAGCTCAAAGTGACCAAGTGTCTGGTCACGCGATCATGCATTACGGTACGAGTAAAGTGACTTACCGGTAACGAGATTGAACGAGGTATTGGGATACCGACGATCAAATCTCGGGCAAGTAACATACCGATTGACAAAGGGAATTGTATACGGGGTTGCTTGAATCCTCGACATCGTGGTTCATCCGATGAGATCATCGAGGAGCATGTGGGGGCCAACATGGGTATCCAGATCCGCTGTTGGTTATTGGCCAGAGAGCTGTCTCGGTCATGTCTACGTGTCTCCCGAACCCGTAGGGTCTACACACTTAAGGTTCG
>NW_021178837.1:0-3245 GCF_002162155.2 Triticum dicoccoides
ATTTTTCTCCAACATTAAAACCGCTGAGCCGACGTTGATGTTATCTGAAGAATGTATGATAGTCGAGACCCGACGCACCCAGCTGGTCGTCGACTCGCCCTCAGCTTGAACACAGGAGACCAAATCCACGATCGACATAGGCTGCTTACACGTATCTTTGAAATTTTGGATAAACCAGGCCTTCAGCTCTACCCATGAATCAACGGAGTTGGCAGGTAGCCCTTTCAACCAAGTACGAGCCGTCCCTTCCATCATCATGGTGAAATACTTACCATATGCGGCTTCACTAGCATCCAGCATCTCCATAGCCATTTCATAACTTTCCACCCAAGACTCCGGAGGTTGATCTGCTGTGTAATTAGGCACCTTATGAGGGCCTTTAAAGTCCTTGGGCAAACGCTCATTACGCAGAGCCGCCGTTAATCATGGCGCTCCCCAAGCTCTAGAGGTCACACCTGCCTCTACCGAAGTCATCGGGTAAACCGGCGCATGCTGATGAGCCGCCAGCTCGGCCTCCTGAGGCGGTCTACCCGGATCCACAAAATTCTAGGCATTGGCCCCATTGCGCGCCGGGTCATGCCCACGAGGCTGATTACGACACTGCTCAGTACTTGAAACTGCTGGCGAGTCAGTGTGCCTGCTGTAGCTCCGGCTTGGACGAGGGGTCAAATGAATCCAATCGCGACTATAAAAATAAGCCTGCTGTTGTACCAGTGCTGTTTGATGAAGTTCCCTGGCCCTTCGAGTTTCAACCGTCGTCAGAGTCTCGCCCTCGACTGGCAGAGCCGTCAATCGCGTAGCTGCAGCAATCATATTGTCCAAAGGGTTGGAATAATGGCCCGGAGGCGTTTCCACATGCTAAGGTGGGGTGCTATTCATATGCGGAGAACCTGTCACGCGCGGCTGAACCGGCGCTCTACCCCTTGGCGCTTCAGCCACCTGGTTTATTACCGGCGGGTTACTGGCCCTTGTTCCAGATGTGTTGAAGAGGTTCCTTGACTCATAAACCAAGGGCAGACAACTCCGGTGTTTTCTTCTCCAGACCTCGTTTGCAGCATTCTGATCCACCGTGAGCCAGTATGAATCCGCTGTGCTTGGGCGTTCAAAACGGCGTGTTCTGCAATCATCCTACCGTTCTCCGCTGCCAGCTCTTCCTTGGCTTGTGCTATCTCATCACACAGTTTAGCCACATCCATCTTATGTTGTTCCTAGTTGTCCGGGGTTACCTCTACCTCCATCAGAGTCGCCAGAGTCTCCAACAGATCTGACAAGACTTGAGCCAGCGGGCGTGCTGATCCACCAGCACTTGCTGCTGTTACTACCGCTGCGCTGGAAGTCATGGCCGAAGAGGATGTCGAACCGAGAACCGGCTAGGTGCTAGCCATGAAGATCGCTACCCTGTTCGACGGCTCACGGGGGTCCGAAATACTATCACCATAAGAATAAAGAGAACCGAAGATATTGTAAAACTGTCTCACCACCATGTTTTAGTCGAGAACAAGTTTTCTATGGTGAATGAAGATGATTTAATTGATACTTTCATGGTTAACTGCTCAAGGTATGTACTGTATGTAGGCTTCTTTTATGCAAAACTGAGACTTGAATGAGAATTTTAGTGTGCTTTTAAGATCATATTTATCTATTTCTGTGAAATATGTAATTAGTTAAAATGTTTACATGGCATAGTTGTCAAAAAAAATGGAGACGGACCACCCCGGTGTCAAATACTAGCTCCGCCACTGACCATCGCCCCAGCCAACCAGATAGATGGATGCAAAGGGTAAGGATTCCCACCCCAAACCGCCAGCCCCTGCTGTTTCAGCCAGCACCCTTCCTCGTCGCTGGGGCTCGGAATGGCAAGCATCGATGTTAAACTTAACGAGGACAACAATATCAAATGTCAATACAAAAATTGATAATGGATGCGAAAATAGGAACAAAAAAACTGAACAATAGCAACAGTAGGAAACTGCTTTTAAACTGGTTCAATAAAAAGATTTGACGTCATCTTACTTTTAAACTGGTAACTTGCTGCAGAGCAAGGCCTCCTAGTTTAACGACTAATTGTCTAGCTGAGCAAAGTTGAATGGAACCAACCTAGGAGATGTAAAAACATATCCATCTCAGGATATGGTGAAAGATCTCCAGCACCCCAAAGGGCGCAAGAATCATCATAGCCATTCAGTAAGGAATAGAACTCATCAACACACAATGGAAACAAATATGCTGTGTCCAGAAGTTAATTCAGAACATTGTACTGATGGTAACATTACTACATGAAAAAAGCAATTGACATTTTTTCACTTCAGATAAAAGGAGTCACTGCAAGCAAAATTAGAACAGGATAACATAAATTTTCATGTTTGAACCAAAAGAAGAACATAAACTTGCAAACCAGGTTATCACAGCACAGCATCAACCAAAAGGGGTCCTTTACTCCAAACAGACAACAGGAAGTGCTGCTCGCTTGTTTATCCCATGAAAAATGCGGTTCCAATGCTAAATAATCAGGCATGTGACATTGGACAGTGGCAATACTATTCCACCATGAAACCAAACACATCGGTCCAACCTTTGGCAAAACGAAAACAAAACCAAAGCAAGAACACTGAATAAATTTGAAAATATATAAGATATAAGAGAAGGGGGACAATGGTTAAAGTACAAATCCCAAAGGACCCAAGCAAAAGCTCCAAGAGCACCTTCAGTCATGATTAGACAAAATATAAGACCTTTTTAAACAAACTAATGCAGTTGACAGGACACTCTCATTTTAAACAACCTGTGTGGAATCAGTTCCTCGCTAATGCATCAAAATGTAATTCAAATAATCAATGTGGCAATTTGACAGTAGCAGCTTAAAAAGAGACTAATAACCAGTAAAATAAATGCTGCACTGACCAAAATAAAACTAACGCAATATGAGCTTCAATTTTTAAGAAAAGACAGATATCACTGATCATAACTCAGTCTTTGAAGAATCGTCTGGCAGGACAAGACAAGCAAGACAACAGTTTCTCGTTAACCACATGAATAGAAGTGCCAATGGCTACAAACATTGGAGAAAAAAGTACAATCATGACCACTCACGATTGCCAATAAGATATACTTTAAAAAAAGGCTGTTCAAGAAACCAAACTGTTTTCTGGTGTATGTTTCAGAAGTACCCACAGATAAAATTGCTATAATCAGGCAGAAGTACAACTGTTAGACTCAGGTACCATAACAAATACACGAGGAATCCT
>NW_021178838.1:0-1104 GCF_002162155.2 Triticum dicoccoides
AGTAAACCTTTACTAATGATGCCACGTCACCTCGGTTACTGTTGATAAACTCGCGTTAGTTCAAAACGATTCAAATTCAAATTTAAAGTATAGGCAAACAACAAAAGTTTTCAAACTTTAAAACTAAAATGTTCAAGTTGTAGAAAATAAATCATAAATAATATTGATACAAAAACCACATTTTTGTAAAGTGTTTAGATGCACTAAGGTAATTAAAGCAGCAACAAAACATTTAATTTAATACCTTTTTCAAATTATAAAATATTAAACTATTTTATTTAGCTGTCCAAATTAATGTGGCAGTGTGTATTCCTAAATGCTAATTTAGGTGTTGAAATTAAATTTTACAAAAACTAAAATAAATTAATTATTAAAAGAAACAGAAAAGAAAATTATGAAAAGATAAAAAGAAAGCAAACAAAAAAATAACAAAAGGAAAGAACCAGCAGTCCCCGGCCCAACTAGGCCATGTCCCAGCCAGGCCGGCCCACCACGGCGCCCTACTAGGCCACCCCCCCCTGGTCAAACCCTAACCCCATCCCACTCCCCACGATCCCCACATCTCTCTCCCCTTCCCCGATCCAGATCGGGATCGGGGGAATGAACCTCCCCACGGCAACCCGACCCCGTCGACCATCCCGGCCGCCTCGACGCCGCGCGGAACCGCCCCGCCTCCTCCCCGACGCGCTCCATCGACCCCGTCACCACTCACCGGAGCCCCACGCCGCTACGACTGCGTCTCCGCCCGTCGTCCTCGTCTCCCCCTCGCCGGGACGCGACCTCAACTCCTCCCCGAGCCACTGCCAGATCCCTACGCCCCCCCTGTGAGCTCCCCTTCTCCTGGCCCAGTCACCGTTCGACCGCGTCGCCCCGCTCACCGCGGTCGGGCCGCTCCCTGGCCGCGCCCGTCGCCCCGCACCAACGCGCCTCGCCTCCCCTGCTTCCTGCAGCCTCGCCTGCGTCGTCCAGCCGCGCCCGCCGTGGACCTCTGGTCGCGAACGGCTACGTCCGGCAGCGCCTCTACGCGCGCCTTGGCTGCCCTATGCGCGCCTTGGCCACGCACCTCGCCCTGCCCCCAGCCGCGCCTGTACCCCTCCTCGACGC
>NW_021178839.1:0-2846 GCF_002162155.2 Triticum dicoccoides
GTGTCATGTTCTCTACGAGGCATGAATAGAACAATGGTTTTTTTGAGGGAATGAATAGAACAATGCTAACAATGAGATGACTAGCAAATTAGATCATTTTTATCGCCATATGGCACTGGGCTGCCGTGTTTTGTGCTCCTCCACCGCAGTACTACTCCAGTGGAAAACTTGAGTATACTGCACGGTTCTTTGCTCCTCCTCGATCAGGTCGTCGGCGCATTTATACGAGCAGCCAAATCACAAGGCCCCGCCTTCCAGCAGTAATGAGCCGTCAAATCACAAAGGCCCTCGCCTCTCATGAAACCGACCAAGCTAGACTGCCCCGCCCTCTAGCCTTTTAAAAATGTATACTTTTGTACAACAGTAGTATCGATGGATTGCGCCATGGAGCAAAACTTGAAATAAAAAAAGGTGGTACATATAGAGAGCGCTCGTCGCCAAATTATGCATATAGTACTATTAAAAAGGCTAGTCACAATAATGGTGTCCAGCACAACCCACCCCTCAAATAAAACTAAGCACCCTGGAATTCTTTGACCAAACTAAGCACCCTGAAATTCTTTGACAACTAAACTGCTGGCTATATGATGTTGGCCATATATATTGTACGTATATAATGTGAAGAAATGAGTGGTAGTACTATACCAACTAAAAGATGAAATGTAATAAATACTAGTATGTACGTACTGAAGAGTTAAAGTAACAAGAAGAAACATAACACAGTTCTGCTGGGGGCTCAGCACAACACACCCCTCAAATTAAATTAAGCACACCTGAAATTAAACTTTGCAACTATTCCGGTAGACACTGCATTAGAATCACCATGAGCAACGACACTGCCACCTTACTCGGAGTCCTCGTCCACGTCCTCGACTTCGTCCTTGTCCCTCTTCCTCTTGGCCGATACTTCTTTGCTTGAACCGCCAACTTGGCTGTTGCTCTTCATTCAACCCTTGTAGATACTGAAACAAAGGTAGCCATCCATTGCAGCATAGTGGATGTGGTCTATATCTAGTACATTCCGCTACCATGCATGACGATGAAACGTGTATGGAGGTTTCTCCAGTTTACCGTACGAAGGATGAACCATGGCTCCTGCCAGGGTCAGCATTGAAGGCTGACGAGAGGACACCAGCCAATTCTTTTGGAGGTCGAAGGTGTTGCCTACAACGAGGCCTATCCGACGCAGGACTTCTTTGTCGTTACCAAAGTCTACAGTAACGAATTTGACTAGGTTGCTCTCGAGGAAGTCCTTAAAACCCTGGCACTCAACGTCGGGATGGCACATGTGGTAGACCAAGCATAAGTCATGCACGCAAACCTGGATCACAGCGGGCTTCTTCCTCTCTTTGTCCTTTAGATCCTTCTATCGTCCCACGACTGTGGTGTACTCAACATCTAGCCCAGTGACCCACTCATCATCTGAGTCTTCGAACATGCGTCTGAAGCGAGAAAGGGATCCTTTCACCATCGTGGAAGAACGGGTGTAGATGACGTCGAACTCATCGCCGGTGATGATTCTAACCTTGTAGTCACCGCCGATCAGGGAGATTTGGGACGCCATGGATTTGGGAGGAGGGTTATGATTAGTGGAACTGCCGTAATGTGAATGGACGGGACAACTAGGAGCGAACCGCCGTAGTATTAAAGGACGTGCGGGGACGAGTAGGAGCGAACTACCAGCGTGCGAACGACAGGGTAGTGGCTTTCCTTTCTCCCATGATACGGGCTTCCGAGAGCCCTTGGATCTGAGATCGAACGGTTGCATGGCGTGATTCTAGACCTATGGGTGAATATCCTATCCTGGAGGGTTATTCTGCAAATTTTCAGCAACTTAGCATGCGACCGTTTGATCTCAGATCCAAGGGCTGCCAGCAGCCCGTATCATTGTCGTGCCTACCATGACCGTCGCGTCGCTCGCTCGGTTGTGCCCTTGGAGATTTAACATGGTGCGTTAGGCTATCTGATGTTGGCATGTCATACATAGTCATCACTTAGTCACTCATACTACAACAAGGTTGGCTATAAGGTTGGCTATAAGTGTATTTTTTTACTCCTCTCTATCTATTTCTTCGTACTCCCTCCGTCCCATAATATAAGAACGTTTTTGACACTAGTGTAGTGCCAAAAACGTTCTTATATTATGGGACACAGGGAGTACTAGTATTTATTGCATTTGCCAAGGAGTGACCTCTTCCAATGAAATGGTGTTGCTAAGTTTGCTTCATTTAATTAGCTATAGACTCAAAATTGTCTTTTCACCTAGGTACACGCGCTTAGCACCGTTTCTTCCTTGGGTCACCAAACTAGTCTCTCTCTTCTTGATTAACTTGCCACATCAGACTTTATGCCTGTGGCAAGCTTAGCACCTATAGGAGCAAGTAAAAGTGTGTACAATAGTGCGATTTACATGGCATTTTTGCATATGTGGAGGAAAGAGAGGCAAGAAAAAAGTGGAGAAGTGGGCTCTCATGCAAGAGCCAGCCTCTACTACATGGTGGAGCATTGGGAGAGGCACCTGTATGGAGGTGGTCAGGAATCGGGAGACTCATGCCGGTCGTAGTGCCGCAGTTAAAATGATAATGGCAAGTGTCGGTGTCAAAACCGGCGGATCTCGGGTAGGGGGTCCCGAACTATGCGTCTAGGCGGATGGTAATAGGAGACAAGGGACACGATGTTTTTACCCAGGTTCGGTCCCTCTCGATGGAGGTAAAACCCTACTCCTGCTTGATTAATATTGATGATATGGGTAGTACAAGAGTTGATCTACCACGAGATCAGAGAGGCTAAACCCTAGAAGCTAGCCTATGGTATGATTGTTTTTCGTCCTACGGACTAAAACTCTC
>NW_021178840.1:0-11473 GCF_002162155.2 Triticum dicoccoides
GTGCATGAAGCCTTGGACGAAATATACAAGATGCCACTTCATAAATTTCGTCCCGAGGCTATTTTAGGTGCCGCGTCACCTTATTATTGGGCCAGGCCCATGTAATTTCGAAATACATAAGTATAGGCTATTTTTAGAGTCCGTATGTGTGGGGAAACAAGAGATAGGGTTGATTTCGGACCCCTCCACCAAGGGCCACGAAATTCCCCCCTCTTCCTCCATATATACAGCCCTTAGGGCATCGTTTAGACTTTGGGTTTTGTTTAGATTAAAAGTTCGCTATAGCTGCAACTTCGCGTACTTCGTTTGTGTTCAACGACCAGACAAAGGCGTCACAGAACCCCACCTTGATCAATAAAGCTTTCATCTTATATTCGCAATATCCAGATTGCAATCTTAGTTTCTTGCTTGTTCTTCGTTTGCTCGCAGGAAACAGACCCTCGTGGTCAGGTTGATCATGCTCCGGCGTGGTCAATAACCTCTCGGAGTTGGTTTAGCGATTGCTAAGGCGCGACGTCCTCGCACGTTCGTAGTCGGATCGTCAAAGTCGACTTCCACCAAAGCGATATCCATCATCTCATCGAAAGACGGGACACCTCCGCCTCTATCAAGTGGTATCAGATTTCCAGGTTGCTCGGTGAGATTTTACAGTTTTTCGTAGTTTAGATCGAGTCTGTTCTTCATACCTACAGTCTACGAAAAAGCCACAAAAAAAAATTAGGGTTAGTTCATCATATCCGAACCAATCTGAGCCTTTGCATAATCTTTTTAGGGTTTTGCTTTGTTGAATTTGCGGTTGCATCGTCGGTCTAGTTGCTGGTCTTAGAGTCTAGTCTTTTAGAGTTTCGAGTTCTGGTCATAAGTTGTCACGCCGCCGCCACACCATCATCATCGCCCCTGCCATCTACCACCACCGCTCCGAATCCGTATCCATATACCACCACCAATCCGTGTCCATATACCACCACCGATCCATATCCATATACTACCACCGCTACCACCACCGCTGCCATATACTACCACCATATATCCACCACCAATCCGAGTTCCTTGCTTATTAGGGTTGTTTTCGAGATCCATCTAGTTTCCGATTCGTGTTTCCTTGCCGGAGTAGGTTTCGGAAAAAAAAAGAGTCGGGTAGCCACGCTCCGTTTAGGCCCAAAATTTTTCAAAAACGCATTTTTCGAAAAAATTTCTGGCTATCCTATTTTTACGTGTTTCTGAGTGTTTTGAGACAGGTGCCATTATAGGAAGTTTTTTTTGACCCGTTTCTAGTTTTTGGGTCCGGGCAGTCGAAAAAAAAAATTTGGTCGAAAAAAAAATTTCGTGCCCATCGTGTCAGTTTGACCTAGGAAGAGTTTTGAGACACTCGCCATTATAGTGATTTTTCGCAAAAAAAAAGCAGCGCAAAATAATAAGGAGCGCAAAAAAAAAGAGCGAAAAAAAAATTCAGAGTGTGCTTTTCTCTTGTTTACGTGCCGCGCCGTGATTTTGTTGGTGTTCTAGGCTCGCGTCTCTAGCACAGTCTAGCCTAGGACCAGCACAGTACCGTCGTTGAGCGTTTATTCAACTTTGCATCTCTGAATTGATTATTGCTGAACCTTTTTGCTACCATATTATAAGCCTTCCCAGCTCCACATACATCTACGTCGTGCGTTTGACTCTCCCTGGTAATCGCTCTATCCAAGCTTTGAGAGTTTTGACTACAACGGTTGCCGATCACCGCCTGTTGCTGGGTAAGAACTGGTAAGAATTTGAGTTTTGCTTGACGGATTTGTGACACCCACCACCACCACTTGTTCGTAGTCTGTAGGATCATATTCTTGTGTGTTTCTATTGCTGCTAACCATGCCAGGATCACAAGCCGACGAGATTGACTGGGAGAATTTATCGAACAAGGAGCTTCATGATAAGTTTCAGCAAATGATGACTGAACAGGTGCAAGATGTGCTGAACAATTTTGAAGAGGCCATGGAGAAGATCACTGGCCTTGAGAAGACGTTCGAAACAAAGCTCGATAACAAGTTTAATGAATTGCTCGCGCGTCTTCCACCACCACCACCCGCTGCACCTAACGCACCTCTCCAACAACAACAACGACTACCTCCACGTCGCGAAATAGACCTTCGCCGAGCGAGCCGTGTTCCTCTTGCGTTTGGCCAAACTGTTGGTGCTGCTGTTGATACTTCTGTGGCTCCTGCTGCTGATGCGGAGGAGGATGATTATGTGGGAGATTATGAGGATGAGGTTGATCAAAATCAGCACTACGTGCAGCCACCTGCACCACCACCAGCAGGTCAACCTCAGGTATATATTCGTAATGGTAGGCCTGCACCACCACCTCAGGTACGAGATGATGTCCATATTCCTAAACTGAAATTGAATATTCCACCATTTGAGGGTAGATATGTTCCCGATATATATCTTACTTGGGAGTTAGAAACTGAACAACGATTTACATGTTTACAATATCCTGAGGAGAGACGAGTTGCTGCTGCTGTTTGTTCTTTCACTAGTTTTGCATGTGTATGGTGGTCTGAACATTGTAGATTATATCCTATTCCAACTACTTGGGCTGCTTTGAAAACTGCTATGCGTACGCGTTGGGTTCCACCATATTATCAACGTGAATTGCTTCAAAAATTGCAGCGTTTAAGACAAGGAAAAAATTCTGTAGAAGAATATTATCAGGAATTACAAACTGGCATGATTAGATGTGGTATTGTTGAGGAGAATGAAGCTATGCTTGCACGTTTTCTGGGTGGATTAAATAGAGAGATTCAGACCATTCTAGACTATAAGGAGTATACTAATATCACTCGTTTATTCCATCTTGCTTGTAAAGCTGAACGTGAAGTGCAGGATCGACAAGCATTGGGGCGAACTAACTTTTCTGCAGGCCGACCTTCATCATGGACTCCACATGCATCTTCTACTTCAACTGCACCAGCACCTCCATCAGGTGCCACCTCCAGCCGTGATACAAGAAAACAGGCACAACCACCATTATCTGCCAAGAGCGCACCTGTGGGGCCTACACAACGTTCTTCTTCTTCCATAGCATCAACAGGGCACACAAGTGATATTATTTGTTGTCGTTGTAAGGGAGGAGGTCATTATGCGAGAGAATGCAAATCTCCGCGTGTGATGATTGCTACCGCGGATGGTGGATATGAGTCCGCTAGTGACTATGATGAGGAGACATTGGCTCTTATTACACGTGAAGAACATGGTGGAGATGATTCTGATCATGAGACGCAATACATGGCTCCTGAAGACGCTGACAGGTATGACTGTTTAGTTGCTCAACGTGTTTTGAGTGTGCAGGTCACACAAGCTGAGCAAAATCAGAGGCACAATTTGTTCCATACCAAGGGAGTTGTGAAGGAACGTTCTGTGCGCGTCATAATAGACGGAGGGAGCTGCAACAACATGGCTAGCATGGAGATGGTGGAGAAGCTTTCTCTCACCACAAGACCACATCCACATCCTTACTACATCCAATGGTTCAACAACAGCGGCAAGGTTAAGGTAACACGTACTGTTCGTGTGCATTTTAGTATCTCTACATATGCTGATTATGTTGATTGTGATGTGGTACCTATGCAAGCATGTTCCTTATTACTTGGTAGACCATGGCAATTTGATAAAAATTCTGTACACCATGGTAGAAACAATCACTATACTCTTGTTCATAAGGATAAAAATATTACTTTGCTTCCTATGACTGCTGATTCCATTTTGAAAGATGATATTAATAGAGCTAATAAAGCACAACAGGAGAAGAATAAGAGTGAAAATCAGATTGTGGCAAAAGAATTTGAGCAACAAATGAAGCCTAATAATAAACCATCTAGTGTTGCTTCTGAAATTAAATTGAAAAGTGCATGTTTATTTGCCACCAAATCTGATATTAATGAGCTAGATTTCAGCAAATCTGTTTGCTATGCTTTTGTGTGCAAAGAGGCATTATTTTCATTCGAGGACGTGCCTTCCTCTTTGCCTCCTGCTGTCACTAACATTTTGCAGGAGTTCGCTGACGTTTTTCCACAAGACGTGCCACCGGGATTACCGCCTATTCGAGGAATTGAGCATCAGATTGACTTAATTCCCGGTGCTTCACTGCCAAACCGTGCACCATACCGTACCAATCCAGAGGAGACGAAGGAGATTATGCGTCAAGTACAAGAGCTTCTCGACAAAGGTTATATACGCGAATCCCTTAGTCCTTGTGCTGTTCCTATTATTCTAGTGCCAAAAAAGGATGGTAGATCACGTATGTGTGTTGATTGTAGAGGCATTAATAATATTACTATTCGTTATCGTCATCCTATTCCTAGGCTAGATGATATGCTTGATGAATTGAGTGGCTCTACAATATTCTCCAAAGTTGATTTGCGTAGTGGCTACCATCAAATTCGTATGAAATTGGGAGATGAATGGAAAACAACATTTAAAACTAAGTTTGGATTATATGAGTGGTTAGTCATGCCTTTTGGGTTAACTAATGCACCTAGTACTTTCATGAGATTAATGAACGAAGTTTTACGTGCTTTCATTGGACGATTTGTGGTAGTTTACTTTGATAACATATTGATTTATAGCAGATCTTTGGAAGAACATTTGGAACATTTACGTGCTGTTTTTATTGCTCTACGTGATGCACGTTTGTTTGGTAACCTTGGGAAGTGCACCTTTTGCACCGACCGAGTATCTTTTCTTGGCTATGTTGTTACTCCACAGGGAATTGAAGTTGATAAAGCCAAGATTGAAGCTATCGAGAGTTGGCCGCAGCCCAAAACGGTCACACAAGTGAGGAGTTTTCTTGGCCTCGCTGGATTCTATAGGCGTTTTGTGAGAGATTTCAGCACCATTGCTGCACCTCTCAATGAGCTTACAAAGAAAGATGTGCCTTTTCTTTGGGGTACTGCACAGGAAGAAGCCTTCACGGTATTGAAAGATAAGTTGACACATGCTCATTTACTCCAACTTCCTGATTTTAATAAGACTTTTGAGCTTGAATGTGATGCTAGTGGAATTGGATTAGGAGGTGTGTTATTACAAGATGGCAAACCTGTTGCATACTTTTCTGAAAAATTGAGTGGGCCTAGTCTGAATTATTCTACTTATGATAAAGAATTATATGCTCTTGTTCGGACTTTAGAAACATGGCAACATTATTTATGGCCCGAAGAATTTGTTATACATTCTGATCATGAATCTTTGAAACATATTAAAAGTCAAGCTAAATTGAATCGTAGACATGCTAAATGGGTTGAATTCATTGAGACTTTCCCTTATGTCATTAAACACAAGAAGGGAAAAGAAAATGTTATTGCTGATGCATTGTCTCGTCGCTATACTATGCTTTCACAACTTGACTTCAAAATATTTGGTTTGGAGACCATCAAAGATCAATATGTGCATGATGCTGATTTTAAAGATGTAATGCAGAATTGTAAAGAAGGAAGAATGTGGAACAAGTTTGTTGTTAACGATGGATTTGTGTTTCGTGCTAACAAGCTATGCATTCCAGCTAGCTCCGTTCGTCTTTTGTTGTTGCAGGAGGCGCATGGAGGAGGATTAATGGGACACTTTGGCGTGAAGAAGACGGAGGACGTACTTGCTACGCATTTCTTTTGGCCAAAGATGAGATGGGATGTTGAGCGTTTTAGTGCTCGCTGCACTACATGTCAAAAAGCTAAGTCACGACTCAATCCTCATGGTTTATATATGCCGTTACCTGTACCTAGTGTTCCTTGGGAGGATATATCTATGGACTTTGTTTTAGGTTTACCTCGAACAAAGAAGGGGAGGGATAGCATATTTGTTGTCGTGGATAGATTCTCGAAAATGGCACACTTTATACCATGTCATAAAAGCGATGATGCTGTTAATGTTGCTGATTTGTTCTTTCGTGAAATTATTCGCTTGCATGGTGTGCAAAATACTATTGTTTTAGATCGTGATACTAAATTTCTTAGCCACTTTTGGAGATGTTTATGGGCTAAGTTGGGGACTAAACTGCTTTTTAGTACTACTTGTCACCCCCAAACTGATGGACAAACTGAAGTAGTCAATAGAACATTGTCTACTATGCTTAGGGCTGTTTTGAAGAATAATAAGAAAATGTGGGAGGAATGCTTGCCTCATATTGAATTTGCTTATAATCGTTCATTGCATTCTACTACTAAGATGTGCCCTTTTGAAGTTGTGTATGGTTTCCTACCTCGTGCACCTATTGATTTGTTGCCTCTTCCATCTTCGGAGAAGGTTAATTTTGATGCTAAACAACGTGCTGAATTGATTTTAAAAATGCATGAGTTAACTAAGGAAAACATTGAGCGCATGAATGCTAAATATAAACTTGCTGGAGATAAGGGTAGAAAACATGTTGTGTTTGCACCTGGAGATCTTGTTTGGTTACATTTGCGTAAGGATAGATTTCCTGATTTGCTGATGAGGACATCAATACAATTGTTACACCCACAGCCCCTGCTGCTATACATACTGGACCAATTACTAGAGCTCGTGCACGCCAACTAAATTACCAGGTACTTTCGTTTCTTGGTAATGATTCTAATGTTCATGAGAATATGATGCTGCCTAAATTGGATACATTTGTTTTGCTTACAAATGAAGGGCCTAGCTTGGAGAAGGATGAACATTGGAGCAAGAACAAGCATGGAGATGATGGCATGCGCAAGGGGAACAAGAACGGAGTTACAAGTGATGATTTCAGGACTTTGAAGCCACCATAATGGGTGCATGAAGCCTTGGACGAAATATACAAGATGCCACTTCATAAATTTCGTCCCGAGGCTATTTTAGGTGCTGCGTCACCTTATTATTGGGCCAGGCCCATGTAATTTCGAAATACATAAGTATAGGCTATTTTTAGAGTCCGTATGTGTGGGGAAACAAGAGATAGGGTTGATTTCGGACCCCTCCACCAAGGGCCACGAAATTCCCCCCTCTTCCTCCATATATACAGCCCTTAGGGCATCGTTTAGACTTTGGGTTTTGTTTAGATTAAAAGTTCGCTATAGCTGCAACTTCACGTACTTCATTTGTGTTCAACGACCAGACAAAGGCGTCACAGAACCCCACCTTGATCAATAAAGCTTTCATCTTATATTCGCAATATCCAGATTGCAATCTTAGTTTCTTGCTTGTTCTTCGTTTGCTCGCAGGAAACAGACCCTCGTGGTCAGGTTGATCGTGCTCCGGCGTGGTCAATAACCTCTCGGAGTTGGTTTAGCGATTGCTAAGGCGCGACGTCCTCGCACGTTCGTAGTCGGATCGTCAAAGTCGACTTCCACCAAAGCGATATCCATCATCTCATCGAAAGACGGGACACCTCCGCCTCTATCAGATGTGCTGAACAATTTTGAAGAGGCCATGGAGAAGATTACTGGCCTTGAGAAGACGTTCGAAACAAAGCTCGATAACAGATTTAATGACCTGCTTGCGCGTCTTCCACCACCGGCTGCACCTGTCGCACCTCTACAACAACAACAACTACGCCCCCTTCCGAATCAGTATGGACGAGCACAGCGTGTTCCTATTGAGCCAGGACAAAATTCTGGTGCCGCTGCTACTGCTGTTGGTGCTTCTTTGGCTCCTGCTACTGCTGCTGCTGGTACCCAGGAGGATGATGATTATGTGGGAGATTATGAGGATGAGGTTGATCAAAATCCGAACTACGTGCAGCCACCAGCACCACCACCACCAGGTCGACCTCAGGTATATATTCGTAATGGTAGGCCTGCACCACCACCTCAGGTACGAGATGATGTCCATATTCCTAAACTGAAATTGAATATTCCACCATTTGAGGGTAGATATGTTCCTGATATATATCTTACTTGGGAGTTAGAAACTGAACAACGTTTTACATGTTTACAATATCCCGAGGAGAGACGGGTTGCTGCTGCTGTTTGTGCTTTCACTAGTTTTGGATGTGTCTGGTGGTCTGAACATTGTAGATTATATCCTATTCCAACTACTTGGGCTGCTTTGAAAACTGCTATGCGTACGCGTTGGGTTCCACCATATTATCAACGTGAATTGCTTCAAAAATTGCAGCGTTTAAGACAAGGAAAAAATTCTGTAGAAGAATATTATCAGGAATTACAAACTGGCATAATTCGATGTGGTATTGTTGAGGAGAATGAAGCTATGCTTGCACGTTTTCTGGGTGGATTAAATAGAGAGATTCAGACCATTCTAGACTATAAGGAGTATACTAATATCACTCGTTTATTCCATCTTGCTTGTAAAGCTGAACGTGAAGTGCAGGATCGACAAGCATTGGCGCGAACTAACTTTTCTGCAGGCCGACCTTCCTCATGGACGCCGCGTGCATCTTCTACTTCAACTGCACCAGCACCTCAATCAGGTGCCTCCTACAGCCGTGATACAAGAAAACAGGAACAACCACCATTATCTGCCAAGAGCGCACCTGCCGGGCCTGCACAGAGTTCTTCTTCTTCCAGGGCATCAACAGGGCACACAAGTGATATTATTTGTCGTCGTTGTAAGGGAGGAGGTCATTATGCGAGATAATGCAAATCTCCGCGTGTGATGATTGCTACCGCGGATGGTGGATATGAGTCCGCTAGTGACTATGATGAGGAGACATTGGCTCTTATTACACATGAAGAACATGGTGGCGATGATTCTGATCATGAGACGCAATACATGGCTCCTGAAGACGCTGACAGGTATGAATGTTTAGTTGCTCAACATGTTTTGAGTGTGCAGGTCACACAAGCTGAGCAAAATCAGAGGCACAATTTGTTCCATACCAAGGGAGTTGTGAAGGAACGTTCTGTGCGCGTCATAATAGACGGAGGGAGCTGCAACAACTTGGCTAGCATGGAGATGGTGGAGAAGCTTTCTCTCACCACAAGACCACATCCACATCCTTACTACATCCAATGGTTCAACAACAGCGGCAAGGTTAAGGTAACACGTACTGTTCGTGTGCATTTTAGTATCTCTACATATGCTGATTATGTTGATTGTGATGTGGTACCTATGCAAGCATGTTCCTTATTACTTGGTAGACCATGGCAATTTGATAAAAATTCTGTACACCATGGTAGAAACAATCACTATACTCTTGTTGATGAGGACATCAATACAATTGTTACACCCACAGCCCCTGCTGCTATACATACTGGACCAATTACTAGAGCTCGTGCACGCCAACTAAATTACCAGGTACTTTCGTTTCTTGGTAATGATTCTAATGTTCATGAGAATATGATGCTGCCTAAATTGGATACATTTGTTTTGCTTACAAATGAAGGGCCTAGCTTGGAGAAGGATGAACATTGGAGCAAGAACAAGCATGGAGATGATGGCATGCGCAAGGGGAACAAGAACGGAGTTACAAGTGATGATTTCAGGACTTTGAAGCCACCATAATGGGTGCATGAAGCCTTGGACGAAATATACAAGATGCCACTTCATAAATTTCGTCATGAGGCTATTTTAGGTGCTGCGTCACCTTATTATTGGGCCAGGCCCATGTAATTTCGAAATACATAAGTATAGGCTATTTTTAGAGTCCGTATGTGTGGGGAAACAAGAGATAGGGTTGATTTCGGACTCCTCCACCAAGGGCCACGAAATTCCCCCCTCTTCCTCCATATATACAGCCCTTAGGGCATCGTTTAGACTTTGGGTTTTGTTTAGATTAAAAGTTCGCCATAGCTGCAACTTCACGTACTTCGTTTGTGTTCAACGACCAGACAAAGGCGTCACAGAACCCCACCTTGATCAATAAAGCTTTCATCTTATATTCGCAATATCCAGATTGCAATCTTAGTTTCTTGCTTGTTCTTCGTTTGCTCGCAGGAAACAGACCCTCGTGGTCAGGTTGATCGTGCTCCGGCGTGGTCAATAACCTCTCGGAGTTGGTTTAGCGATTGCTAAGGCGCGACGTCCTCGCACGTTCGTAGTCGGATCGTCAAAGTCGACTTCCACCAAAGCGATATCCATCATCTCATCGAAAGATCGGGACCCTCGCCTCTATCACCGACCTTCATCATGGACACCGCGTGCATCTTCTACTTCAACTGCACCAGCACCTCAATCAGGTGCCTCCTACAGCCGTGATACAAGAAAACAGGAACAACCACCATTATCTGCCAAGAGCGCACCTGCCGGGCCTGCACAGAGTTCTTCTTCTTCCAGGGCATCAACAGGGCACACAAGTGATATTATTTGTCGTCGTTGTAAGGGAGGAGGTCATTATGCGAGAGAATGCAAATCTCCGCGTGTGATGATTGCTACCGCGGATGGTGGATATGAGTCCGCTAGTGACTATGATGAGGAGACATTGGCTCTTATTACACGTGAAGAACATGGTGGAGATGATTCTGATCATGAGACGCAATACATGGCTCCTGAAGACGCTGACAGGTATGAATGTTTAGTTGCTCAACGTGTTTTGAGTGTGCAGGTCACACAAGCTGAGCAAAATCAGAGGCACAATTTGTTCCATACCAAGGGAGTTGTGAAGGAACGTTCTGTGCGCGTCATAATAGACGGAGGGAGCTGCAACAACTTGGCTAGCATGGAGATGGTGGAGAAGCTTTCTCTCACCACAAGACCACATCCACATCCTTACTACATCCAATGGTTCAACAACAGCGGAAGATTAAGGTAACAAGTACTGTTTGTGTGCATTTTAGTATCTCTACATATGCTGATTATGTTGATTGTGATGTGGTACCTATGCAAGCATGTTCCTTATTACTTAGTAGACCATGGCAATTTGATAAAAACTCTGTACACCATGGTAGAAACAATCACTATACTCTTGTTCATAAGGATAAAAATATTACTTTGCTTCCTGATGAGGACATCAATACAATTGTTACACCCACAGCCCCTGCTGCTATACATACTGGACCAATTACTAGAGCTCGTGCACGCCAACTAAATTATCAGGTACTTTCGTTTCTTGGTAATGGTTCTAATGTTCATGAGAATATGATGCTGCCTAAATTGGATACATTTGTTTTGCTTACAAATGAAGGGCCTAGATTGGAGAAGGATGAACATTGGAGCAAGAACAAGCATGGAGATGATGGCATGCGCAAGGGGAACAAGAACGGAGTTACAAGTGATGATTTCAGGACTTTGAAGCCACCATAATGTGTGCATGAAGCCTTGGACGAAATATACAAGATGCCACTTCATAAATTTCGTCCCGAGGCTATTTTAGGTGCTGCGTCACCTTATTATTGGGCCAGGCCCATGTAATTTCGAAATACATAAGTATAGGCTATTTTTAGAGTCCGTATGTGTGGGGAAACAAGAGATAGGGTTGATTTCGGACCCCTCCACCAAGGGCCACGAAATCCACCCCCTCTTCCTCCATATATACAGCCCTTAGGGCATCGTTTAGACCTTGGGTTTTGTTTAGATTAAAAGTTCGCCATAGCTGCAACTTCGC
>NW_021178841.1:0-2881 GCF_002162155.2 Triticum dicoccoides
TGAAAATGACCATTTTGTCCTTGCCTCTAATCAGCCCCTCTGAGAAAGAACAGCCCGGTGTTTCGTTCCGCGGCTTCACCGCACTTCTTCCCGGAGTCTCCGTCACCCCAGGCAAGCCACAATACCACTTGAATGATAGTCATGCAGTAGCCATGGTTTTCAACTTGAATATTTATTAACGGTTTGCTTGTTTAAAATATGGTTATCGTTGTTTTGGTAATGCTTCTGGGTTAGTGCTTACTTTCTTGCTATGTTGTTATGCACCTGGTTATCATGCCCTGCTAGTTGCTGGTATTCCTTTCATATGCTTATGCTCGCTAGTAGTACATGTTGATGTTGGTGATGGTCTTCGGTGCATGACTGTCGTCTATCCCGAGTATCGTTGTTATGCATGTTCCATTGCATCTAGTTGGTTAAATGCTTGCATGATGGCATTGTTGATATGTGCTTGCATGATACTTATTGTTGATGCTAGTGGTCATGCTATGTTTCTGAGAAGTATGTACTTGTGATGTTCATGCTAGTCAGTATGCCATGCTCAGTTGGATATGATTCATTGTTGATATGGTTGTTGCACCCCATGCTTATATCATGCTCATGCATTGTAATTGCATCATGTTATTTTATCACGGCTCAGCATATTGCATTCAAGTTTAACCGGATTAAATTGAACTTGAACAACTGTTGGCTGAGTCATGGTGCCACCATATCGAACTGACTAGTGCAACCACGCTTGCCTTTCTGGGAAGGTCCTAACTGGGTCTATTGTCATGCCTCTCGCCGGTGCCTCCAACGAGGGAAGGTTATGGGCGTGCGCTATCCTGATCAGGTAGGCGGACATAAGCCTTGTGTGCCCGGTGTTGTTGTTGTTGTTATGGTACCTTGTCCTCGTTTGGGACCGTTTATGTTTTGCCACAATGGTGGCCGTTGGTGTCTTTGGTAGGCACGGGGCCACCCATGACTTAGCCCAAAGGGGAGTTGTTCGGAGTGGCCGGGAGAGTGTCATGGCAGTAGGACGGTTTTGTTGGAACGCCGTTGGTCCATCCGAATGGGAGCGCGAGGCCATGGGTTCCGTGGTGTGGGTACAGTGTACTAACCTCTGCAGAGTGTGTATTAAATCTATCGATAGCCGCACCCGCGGATAAGGGCCCAGTTCGTGTTGGTCACACTGTGGGTCAACAGTAATAATAATAATGTGCTTAATAACAACCCTGGTTCGATGATGAGATAAGTTGGTTATGTGATCCATGAATGATCACCATTTGGTGACGAGGTTACCCGTTGAGCCAAGATGGGTTCTGTTTGTGATCCGTGAGTGATCATCGTGGTATCGAGGATACCGAGTTGATGGATATTCGTGATGTTGTGCGAGAATCATGGGTAAAGATCAAGCTCCTTGTGGTCATTTAATGATTACTACGGTATTGTTTATACCAAGCTTGATTTGATACTGAGATGATCGTGTAATGTCCGAGGTTGGTAAGTGATGCATGTGATGGTTACGAGGTAACCATAACAGAATAAGTGGTTCATATAGTGTCATCATGTTTCATGCTAGTATCATCAGATTTATATGTTCATGCCATGCTCGTATTGTTCTAGTTGTTTCATGTGGGACATGCCATGCTCATATTGTTCTAGCAATATTATGTTCATGTTGTTCATGCCATGTTATCCCGATGATCTCATGATAATTCCTGCTTAACCTGTAATTGCCATGCTGTTGTTTGTCTTGAATGCTTCTGGTTATCATGAGCTTGCAAGTTCAATGTACTGACCTGGCGTGTCATGCCAGCTTGCAGGTCGTGCCTGGATTGCTTGCTTGTTTGGTGTTGTTCCCGGCATGTGTTCGCGAGCTAGGATAAACGTTCCAGCCAAAGTCCCCGCGGATTGGAGTTCATCATCGCCATTCGTTGTTCCGCTGCCAGTAGTTATTCCGCTGCCTCAATTTGTTATGCTGCTTGTATAGAGCAAGCGTGGTTGGCGTAGTGTAGCCGTGCCGATGTTATTCATTGTAATATCGGAGACCATGTATTCATATTTGTGTTGTAATAGAGAGTTGGTTTGTTCTATACTAAGCAGTGCCGTATTCCAGAAGACTTCACCTCGATCTCTGGGTTGGAATATGGAGCGTTTCGGTTTTCTCTGAGCCGGGGTGCCACATGGCGCACCCAGGTGGGTTGTCCCCACCTAGTGTCCCCGCAGATCCTGAAACCGACGCTATAAAATCCTATTTTTATAGAAAAAACCAGGGAGAAAGAATTATCGCGATCCACGAGACGGAGCCGCCGTCATCTCCTGTTCTTCATCAAGAGGCCAGATCTGGAGTCCGTTTGGGGCTCCGGAGAGGGGGATCTTCGTTCTTCGTCGTCACTAACCCTTCTCCATCACCAATTCCATGATGCTCCCCACCGGGAGTGAGTAATTCCTTCGTAGGCTCGCTAGTCGGTGAGGAGTTGGATGAGATTCATCATGTAATCGAGTTAGTTTTGTTAGGGCCTGATCCCTAGTATCCACTATGTTCTAAGATTGATGTTGCCATGACTTTGCCATGCTTAATGCTTGTCACTGTGGGCCCGGGTGCCATGATTTCAGATCTGAACCGTTTATATTATCACCATTATATCCATGTTCTAGATCCAATCTTGCAAGTTATAGTCACCTACTACGTGTTATGATCCGGCAACCCCGGAGTGACAATAGTCGGGACCACTCCCAGTGATGACCGTAGTTTGAGGAGTTCATGTATTCACCGTGTGTTAATGCTTTGTTCCAGTTCACTATTAAAAGGGGGCCTTAATATCCCTTAGTTTTCAATAGGACCCCACTGGCATGGGAGGGTAGGCCAAAAGATGTCATGCAAGTTCTTTTCATAAGCACG
>NW_021178842.1:0-1383 GCF_002162155.2 Triticum dicoccoides
GATCAATTCTACTTGTCCTCTAGACTGTGGGTGATATGGAGATGCAACTCTATGATTAACATCATACTTAGCAAGCATTTTACGAAAAGCACCATGAATAAAATGTGAACCACCATCACTCATTAAATATCTAGGGACTCCAAACCTCGAGAAAACAACTTCTTTAAGCATCTTAATAGAGGTGTTATGATCAGCACTACTAGTTGGAATAGCTTATATCCACTTAGTAACGTAATCGACAGCAACTAAAATATGTGTATATATACCCATTAGAGGAAGGAAATGGTCCCATATAATCAAAGCCCCAAACATCAAATGGTTCAATACCAAGTGAATAATTCATAGGCATTTCTTGACGTCTACTAATATTACCAATCCTTTGACATTCATCACAAGATAAGACAAACTTACGAGCATCCTTGAAGAGAGTAGGCCAATAAAAACCGAATTGCAATACCTTATGTGCAGTTCTATCTCCAGCGTGGTGTCCTCCATAAGCTTCGGAGTGACACTTGCGTAGAATTTGTTCCTGTTCATGCTCAGGTATACAACGTCTAATAACACCATCTACCCCTTTTTATAAAGTGTGGGTCATCCCAGAAGTAATGTCTTAAATCATAGAAAAACTTTTACTTTTGTTGGTATGTGAAACCAGGTGGTATAAATTTAGCAACAATGTAATTAGCATAATCAGCATACCATGGAGCAGTACAAGAAGCATTTATTACATTTAATTGTTCATCAGGAAAGCTATCAACAATAGGTAGTGGGTCATCAAGAACATTCTCTAACCTAGACAAGTTGTCTGCGACGGGGTTCTCAGCTCCCTTTCTATCAATAATATGCAAATCAAATTCTTGTAGCAAAAGAACCCATCTAATAAGTCTAGGTTTAGCATCTTTCTTTTCCATAAGATACTTAATAGCAGCATGATCAGTGTGAATAGTTAATTTAGAATCAACAATATAAGGTCTGAACTTATCACAAGCAAATACAACTGCTAAGAATTGTTTTTTAGTAGTAGCATAATTTCTCTGGGCACTGTCTAGAGTTTCACTAGCATATTGAATAACATTTAATTTCTTATCAACTCTTTGTCCTAGAACAACACCTATAGCATAATCACTATCATCACACATAATTTCAAAGGGTGAATTCCAATCAGGTGGCTGAACAATAGGTGCAGAAATCAATGCTTTCTTAAGTATTTCAAATGCTTCTACACAATCATCATCAAAGACAAAAGGTATATCTTTTTGTAATAGATTAGTCAGAGGCCAATAATTTTTTGAAAAGTCCTTAATGAACCTCCTATAAAAACCGGCATGACCAAGGAAACTTCTTATACCTTTGATGTCCTTGGGACACGACATCTTTTCAATA
>NW_021178843.1:0-2881 GCF_002162155.2 Triticum dicoccoides
TGAAAATGACCATTTTGTCCTTGCCTCTAATCAGCCCCTCTGAGAAAGAACAGCCCGGTGTTTCGTTCCGCGGCTTCACCGCACTTCTTCCCGGAGTCTCCGTCACCCCAGGCAAGCCACAATACCACTTGAATGATAGTCATGCAGTAGCCATGGTTTTCAACTTGAATATTTATTAACGGTTTGCTTGTTTAAAATATGGTTATCGTTGTTTTGGTAATGCTTCTGGGTTAGTGCTTACTTTCTTGCTATGTTGTTATGCACCTGGTTATCATGCCCTGCTAGTTGCTGGTATTCCTTTCATATGCTTATGCTCGCTAGTAGTACATGTTGATGTTGGTGATGGTCTTCGGTGCATGACTGTCGTCTATCCCGAGTATCGTTGTTATGCATGTTCCATTGCATCTAGTTGGTTAAATGCTTGCATGATGGCATTGTTGATATGTGCTTGCATGATACTTATTGTTGATGCTAGTGGTCATGCTATGTTTCTGAGAAGTATGTACTTGTGATGTTCATGCTAGTCAGTATGCCATGCTCAGTTGGATATGATTCATTGTTGATATGGTTGTTGCACCCCATGCTTATATCATGCTCATGCATTGTAATTGCATCATGTTATTTTATCACGGCTCAGCATATTGCATTCAAGTTTAACCGGATTAAATTGAACTTGAACAACTGTTGGCTGAGTCATGGTGCCACCATATCGAACTGACTAGTGCAACCACGCTTGCCTTTCTGGGAAGGTCCTAACTGGGTCTATTGTCATGCCTCTCGCCGGTGCCTCCAACGAGGGAAGGTTATGGGCGTGCGCTATCCTGATCAGGTAGGCGGACATAAGCCTTGTGTGCCCGGTGTTGTTGTTGTTGTTATGGTACCTTGTCCTCGTTTGGGACCGTTTATGTTTTGCCACGATGGTGGCCGTTGGTGTCTTTGGTAGGCACGGGGCCACCCATGACTTAGCCCAAAGGGGAGTTGTTCGGAGTGGCCGGGAGAGTGTCATGGCAGTAGGACGGTTTTGTTGGAACGCCGTTGGTCCACCCGAATGGGAGCGCGAGGCCATGGGTTCCGTGGTGTGGGTACAGTGTACTAACCTCTGCAGAGTGTGTATTAAATCTATCGATAGCCGCACCCGCGGATAAGGGCCCAGTTCGTGTTGGTCACACTGTGGGTCAACAGTAATAATAATAATGTGCTTAATAACAACCCTGGTTCGATGATGAGATAAGTTGGTTATGTGATCCATGAATGATCACCATTTGGTGACGAGGTTACCCGTTGAGCCAAGATGGGTTCTGTTTGTGATCCGTGAGTGATCATCGTGGTATCGAGGATACCGAGTTGATGGATATTCGTGATGTTGTGCGAGAATCATGGGTAAAGATCAAGCTCCTTGTGGTCATTTAATGATTACTACGGTATTGTTTATACCAAGCTTGATTTGATACTGAGATGATCGTGTAATGTCCGAGGTTGGTAAGTGATGCATGTGATGGTTACGAGGTAACCATAACAGAATAAGTGGTTCATATAGTGTCATCATGTTTCATGCTAGTATCATCAGATTTATATGTTCATGCCATGCTCGTATTGTTCTAGTTGTTTCATGTGGGACATGCCATGCTCATATTGTTCTAGCAATATTATGTTCATGTTGTTCATGCCATGTTATCCCGATGATCTCATGATAATTCCTGCTTAACCTGTAATTGCCATGCTGTTGTTTGTCTTGAATGCTTCTGGTTATCATGAGCTTGCAAGTTCAATGTACTGACCTGGCGTGTCATGCCAGCTTGCAGGTCGTGCCTGGATTGCTTGCTTGTTTGGTGTTGTTCCCGGCATGTGTTCGCGAGCTAGGATAAACGTTCCAGCCAAAGTCCCCGCGGATTGGAGTTCATCATCGCCATTCGTTGTTCCGCTGCCAGTAGTTATTCCGCTGCCTCAATTTGTTATGCTGCTTGTATAGAGCAAGCGTGGTTGGCGTAGTGTAGCCGTGCCGATGTTATTCATTGTAATATCGGAGACCATGTATTCATATTTGTGTTGTAATAGAGAGTTGGTTTGTTCTATACTAAGCAGTGCCGTATTCCAGAAGACTTCACCTCGATCTCTGGGTTGGAATATGGAGCGTTTCGGTTTTCTCTGAGCCGGGGTGCCACATGGCGCACCCAGGTGGGTTGTCCCCACCTAGTGTCCCCGCAGATCCTGAAACCGACGCTATAAAATCCTATTTTTATAGAAAAAACCAGGGAGAAAGAATTATCGCGATCCACGAGACGGAGCCGCCGTCATCTCCTGTTCTTCATCAAGAGGCCAGATCTGGAGTCCGTTTGGGGCTCCGGAGAGGGGGATCTTCGTTCTTCGTCGTCACTAACCCTTCTCCATCACCAATTCCATGATGCTCCCCACCGGGAGTGAGTAATTCCTTCGTAGGCTCGCTAGTCGGTGAGGAGTTGGATGAGATTCATCATGTAATCGAGTTAGTTTTGTTAGGGCCTGATCCCTAGTATCCACTATGTTCTAAGATTGATGTTGCCATGACTTTGCCATGCTTAATGCTTGTCACTGTGGGCCCGGGTGCCATGATTTCAGATCTGAACCGTTTATATTATCACCATTATATCCATGTTCTAGATCCAATCTTGCAAGTTATAGTCACCTACTACGTGTTATGATCCGGCAACCCCGGAGTGACAATAGTCGGGACCACTCCCAGTGATGACCGTAGTTTGAGGAGTTCATGTATTCACCGTGTGTTAATGCTTTGTTCCAGTTCACTATTAAAAGGGGGCCTTAATATCCCTTAGTTTTCAATAGGACCCCACTGGCATGGGAGGGTAGGCCAAAAGATGTCATGCAAGTTCTTTTCATAAGCACG
>NW_021178844.1:0-1600 GCF_002162155.2 Triticum dicoccoides
CATTGTTAGTACAAGGGAACATTAAACGGAGAACATAACAAAACTTATCACCTCGTGGGGAAGTTAATACGACTCCAGCCCCCGAGCCTTCCAACTGCCTGGATCCGTCAAAATGGATGGTCCAATTCGTATGATCCGGCTTTTCTTCAGGTGCTTGCATTTCTGTCCAATCATTGATGAAATCAACAAGTGCTTGAGACTTAACCGCTGTCCGAGGCACATACTTCAAACCGTACGGCCCCAGCTCTATGGCCCACTTTGCAATCCGGCCAGTTGCTTCCCAGTTCTGAATGATATCTCCCAAAGGAGCAGAACTGACCACCGTAATTGAGTGCCCTTGGAAATATTGTTTAAGCTTCCGGCTTGCCATAAAAACTCCATACACCAGCTTCTGCCAATGCGGATACCTTTGCTTGGACTCAATGAGCACCTCGCTGATATAATAGACCGGACGTTGAACCGGATGCTCCTTACCTACCTCCTTTCGCTCCACCACAATAGCTACGCTGACCGCCCGAACATTAGCAGCAACATATAGAAGTAACGGCTCCTTGTCAATGGGAGCGGCGAGCACAGGCGGATTGGCCAATTGCCGCTTTAAGTCCTCAAATGCTTCATCAGCAGCAGAACTCCAGACAAACTGATCCGTCTTTTTCAAGATCTGATACAAAGGGATTGCCTTCTCACCCAGGCGACTGATAAACCGGCTTAGCACAGCAATCCGGCCTGCCAGGCGTTGAACATCGTTGATACACTTCGGTTTAGCCAAGGAGGTGATAGCCGTGATCTTCTCCAGATTAGCCTCAATTCCCCTGTTGGACACTAGAAAACCCAATAGCTTGCCCGCCGGTACACCAAAGACACACTTGTCCGGATTAAGCATCATCTTGTATGTTCTCGGGTTATCAAAGGTTTCCTTCAAACCATCAATCAGAGTCTCCTTCTCCCTGGATTTAACCACGATATCATCCACGTAAGCATGTACATTATGGCCAATCTGCTTGTGAAGACAATTTTGTACACACCGTTGGTAAGTTGCCTGGGCACTCTTGAGCCCGAAGGGCATAGACACATAGCAGAAGGCTCCAAAGGGAGTTATAAATGTTGTCTTCTCCTGGTCCTTAACTGCCATTTTGATCTGATGATAGCCAGAATACGCATCCAAAAAACTTAAACGCTCACAACCCGCCGTAGCATCAATAATTTGATCAATACGGGGGAGGGAAAAAGGATCTGCTGGACAAGCTTTATTAAGATCTGTGTAATACACACACATGCGCCAGGTGCCGTTTTTCTTGAGGACCGGCACCGGATTGGCAAGCCACTCAGGGTGAAAAACTTCAACAATAAAGCCAGCTGCTAAGAGCCTGGCTACCTCTTCTCCAATCGCCTTGCGTCTTTCTTCATTAAACCGGCGGAGGAACTGTTTCACCGGTTTATATTTAGGATCCACATTAAGTGTGTGCTCAGCAAGTTGCCTCGGTACACCTGGCATGTCGGAGGGCTTCCATGCAAAAATGTCCCGATTCTCACGGATGAACTCAATGAGCGCGCTTTCCTATTTCGGATCCAAGTTGGCACTGATGCTGAACTGCTTGGA
>NW_021178845.1:0-1003 GCF_002162155.2 Triticum dicoccoides
AAAACTCCTCACTTGTGTGACCGTTTTGGGCTGCGGCCAACTCTCAATAGCTTCAATCTTGGCTTTGTCAACTTCAATTCCCTGTGGAGTAACAACATAGCCAAGAAAAGATACTCGGTCGGTGCAAAAGGTGCACTTCCCAAGGTTACCAAACAAACGTGCATCACGTAGAGCAATAAAAACAGCACGTAAATGTTCCAAATGTTCTTCCAAAGATCTGCTATAAATCAGTATATCATCAAAATAGACTACCACAAATCGTCCAATGAAAGCACGTAAAACTTCGTTCATTAATCTCATGAAAGTACTAGGTGCATTAGTTAACCCAAAAGGCATGACTAACCACTCATATAATCCAAACTTAGTTTTGAATGCTGTTTTCCATTCATCTCCCAATTTCATACGAATTTGATGGTATCCACTACGCAAATCAACTTTGGAGAATATTGTAGAGCCACTCAATTCATCAAGCATATCATCTAGCCTAGGAATAGGATGACGATAACGAATAGTAATATTATTAATGCCTCTACAATCAACACACACACGTGATGTACCATCCTTTTTCGGCACTAGAATAATAGGAACAGCACAAGGACTAAGGGATTCGCGTATATAACCTTTGTCGAGAAGCTCTTGTACTTGACGCATAATCTCCTTCGTCTCCTCTGGATTGGTACGGTATGGTGCACGGTTTGGCAGTGAAGCACCGGGAATTAAGTCAATTTGATGCTCAATCCCTCGAATAGGCGGTAATCCCGGTGGCACGTCTTGTGGAAAGACGTCAGCGAACTCCTGCAAAATGTTAGTGACAGCAGGAGGCAAAGAGGAAGGCACGTCCTCGAATGAAAATAATGCCTCTTTGCACACAAAAGCATAGCAAACAGATTTGCTGAAATCTAGCTCATCAATATCAGATTTGGTGGCAAATAAACATGCACTTTTCAATTTAATTTCAGAAGCAACACTAGATGGTTTATTATTAGACTTCATTTGTTGCTCA
>NW_021178846.1:0-683 GCF_002162155.2 Triticum dicoccoides
AAGCTTGTCACCGAGATGACCATAAGCTCCAAAACTCACAAAGAGAAGAACCAAACAAGAACCGATAATATAGTAAGAAGAGGCAGGGGAGGTATGCCAACAAAGAAAGGAGTGAAACCTCCAACTGAGAAGAACCGGCATAACCTCCAACATCGAAAACATCATAGAAGATGCGAGTGAACTCCGTTTACGATGAACTCGAGCTTGTCACAAAGATGACCATAAGCTCCAAAACTCACAAAGAGAAGAACCAAACAAGAACCGATAATATAGTAAGAAGAGGCAGGGGAGGTATGCCAACAAATAGAGGAGTGAAACCTCCAACTGAGAAGAACCGACATAACCTCCAACATCAAAAACATCATAGAAGATGCGGGTGAACTCCGTTTTCGATGAACTCGAGCTTGTCACCAAGATGACCATAAGCTCCAAAACTCACAAAGAGAAGAACCAAACAAGAACCGATAATATAGTAAGATGAGGCACGAGAGGTATGCCAACAAATAGAGGAGTGAAACCTCCAACTGAGAAGAACCGGCATAAGCTCCAACATCGAAAACATCATAGAAGATGCGAGTGAATTCCGTTTTCGATGAACTCGAGCTTGTCACCAAGATGACCATAAGCTCCAAAACTCACAAAGAGAAGAACCAAACAAGAACCAATAATATAGTAAGAAGAGG
>NW_021178847.1:0-2170 GCF_002162155.2 Triticum dicoccoides
GCTGGTAGCGGAGGCTGACAAGGTCACCTTTGCTGCATATCATCTTGAAGGCCCCGCCAGTCTATGGTGGGAGAATTATGGAGCTATGCGCCCAGCGGGCCATGTCACTACTTGGGCTGAGTTCAGCGAGGCTTTCCGTGAACATCACATTCCGGAGGGTCTCATGGACCGTAAACGTGAAGAATTTTGCAGTTTCACCCAAGGCCGACTTTCTGTGGATGCCTATAGCAGGGAGTTTGGTAATCTCGCCCGATATGCAACTGAGGAAGTGTCTACTGACGCCAAGAAGCAAGCAAGGTTCCGTAAGGGCCTTAGTCCTGAGCTTCGCCGCGACCTCCGTCTGCATGAGTGCACATCTTTTTCGAAACTTGTCAACAAAGCCATCAGTGCTGAAACTGGTCAGACTGACTATGACGCAACACGCAAGCATGGACGTGACATGGGTTCCTCATCCGGTGCTGGTCCTCAAAAGCGCCGCGTGTGGGTACCCAACACCGCCCTGCCACCCAGGTTCACACCGAGGCCATCTTTCCAGGCGCCTCGCCCCGTTCAACAGTCTGCTCCAGCCAAGCCCTATGGGGGTCCAACTAACAATGCTCCTCCACGTACCAGTTCCGTGACTTGTTTCAAGTGTGGGGAATCGGGTCACTATATGCGTGAGTGTCCCCAGACCAACCCCAACCAGTCTGCTAAAGCTGCTGGCCGTGGCAAGCCGACAGGAAAAATATTCCACGCCAAGCCGGTCACCGCTTCACGTGGCCATGTCAACTGTGTCTCTGCCGAAGAAGCTCAAGAGGATCCCAACGTCGTTCTCGGTACGCTTCTTGTTAATTGCCACCCGGCATCTGTTCTTTTCGATACAGGAGCCTCTCATTCTTTTATATCCGAAAGTTATGCTCGTCTGCATAACGTTGCATTCTGTGACATGCCATCCACTATGGAAATCTCTACCCCTGGTTCTAGATGGCAGACCTCTAGGGTAAGTTATGGGAATGAGATCCAAGTCGACAGACTTGTTTTCCTCGCGTCTTTGATAGCCCTTAAATCTTCAGATATTAATATCATTCTGGGTATGGACTGGATGTCGGCTCATCATGCCCAAATCGATTGCTTCTCTAGGACTGTTCAACTCACCCATCCTTCGGGAAAGATAGTTAATGTCTTGACCCGAATAGCCAAGCGACAATTATATTCTCTTAACGCCAGCCCTTAGCCAGACCTTGAGGACGTTCCGGTAGTCCGTGACTTCCCGGATGTCTTTCCAGAGGAATTGCCAGGTGTTCCACCTGACAGGGATGTTGAGTTTGTAATAGACCTCATTCCAGGAACCGTTCCGATTGCTAGAAGACCTTATAAGATGGCACCCCTAGAACTAGCCGAGCTTAAGAAACAACTCGATGAGTCCTTGAAAAAGGGTTTCATCCGACCTAGCTCATCTCCGTGGGCTTGCCCCGTCCTATTCGTCAAGAAGAAGGATGGTACGGACCGGATGGTTGTAGATTACCGACCTGTTAATTTGGTCACAATCAAGAACAAATATCCACTTCCCAGGATCAACGACCTGTATGATCAGCTCGCTGGATCCTCAGTCTTCTCCAAGATGGATTTGAGGTTGGGCTACCACCAAATCAAAATCAGGAACGGGGACATTCCTAAAACGGCCTTTGTTACTCGTTACGGCCAATACGAGTACACCGTCATGTCCTTCGGATTAACCAACGCTCCAGCCACCTTTTCTCGGTTAATGAACTCAATCTTCATGGAGTATTTGGATAAATTCGTCGTGGTTTACCTCGATGATATACTCATCTACTCCAAGAACGAGGAAGAACATGCCGAACATCTAAGGTTAGTGTTGCAGAAACTTCGAGAGCATCGCCTTTATGCCAAATTTTCTAAATGTGAATTCTGGTTGTCAGAAGTGACCTATCTGGGTCATGTAATATCTGGTAAAGGTATTGCTGTTAACCCTGAGCGAGTTCAAGCCGTCCTTAATTGGACTCCACCCGAATCGGTCAAGCAAGTTCGGAGTTTTCTGGGCTTAGCGAGCTATTGTCGTCGCTTTGTCGAGAACTTCTCCAAAGTTGCCAAACCTCTAACCGAACTCCTCAAGAAAGATAAAAAGTTCGAATGGACTCCACAATGTGAGCACAGCTTTCAGGAACTGAAA